>NC_074700.1:2926596-3071596 GCF_029448725.1 Salvelinus fontinalis | reverse complement strand
GAAACACCATGGCCATGGAGGAGGCTGCTGTTCTGTCATACTCTAACTCTCTGTAATCTCGGCCTCCCAGTGTGCAGCATCACGCTTCATTCCCACTGCACTACCACCTGAGCGTCACAGGAGCGCTACCATGATCCACATGCAAGTGGAGATGACAACGAACGCACACAAAATAGGGCCTTGTTTAAAGCCCTCTGTCCTTGTAGCTCCCCTACTTACGCTAAGGGCCATGCAGGGGGTCCCTCAGGAGCACAGTGTGGTGGGCCACATGCTGGGCAGCAAATCGGCCTGCAGGTTAGGTAAGAGTCCCCGTTGGGCAACAGATAAACCCTAGAGGAGCCAAGGGCCTCAGAACTAGAGTGCTCTGATGTTTCGGCTGTATAATTGAATGGTACAGGCCAGGGAACATTTACATTTAGCAGACGGTCTTTTTATGTTTCACTGGAGGTTAAGAGACATCCAGACTCACCCAGGTCCTGCTGGTCTTTATGTCGCCTCGCCCTTCTCTCTCTCCCCTGTGTCCCAAACCACTCCTTCTCTCTTTCACTTGCTTATATATTTGTTTATCCATCCATCTATCCCTTCGCCAGTCCAGCCATCTGTCTTTCTGTCCTCAAGCCTATTAGTTCATCCATCCATTCAACGTTCAGTTACCCCATACACACACACACACGTACACCCACCCGCTCTCGCCAAACCTGTCTTCTTATTCAACTCTCATTTCTTAATTCACTCGTTCTTTCACTTTTTCACTTTCCTCCACCGCTGTCCAATTAAAGCACATCCAATTGGTCTGGAAAATGAGTGGGTAAAAAGGAGAGATTGATAGGAATCTTATCTTCCTGCAGTTTTAATTATTTCATCTTTAGGTGTATTCATTTTGGGGCCAGGTTATTAAATGGTGTCCATTTGAATCAAATGCGCCACAGCCTTAAATTGTGTAGATGATTAGAGACGGAATAATTTAATTGAGAAAGTCTCTCAGCTATCATGACTGAGTTGGCACATTGTGTGATGGGCTACAGCACACCCTGGATGGACCCAGGCTATGTGGCATGGATAACTTGCTGTGGGGTATTTTTTCTCTTTCTCACCTGTATCGGTCTAGTATGCTACACCTCGTCCTTCTCTTCCTGCCCTCCTCCCTTCCTCCCTCTTTCAGGTTTTAGCTAAATGTCCTGTAATGATACCCCTTCATCACCACCCCTCCTATATTTTCCCTCTTTCCTCCCTTCATTCTGCTCCAACCTTTTCCCGCCATACTCCCCTGCTCCCTCTCTTTGTAATGGAGTAATTGTCTGGGTTTCATGGGCAGACAATGCTAATTACTACCCGAGTGAAGTTGCCTAGGGCATCTCCTGCAGGAATCACACTTCTGAGAGGTGTCCTTAAGCCCCCTTTAAGGGATTAGCCTGCGTGATGTATGTGTTTGTGTGTGTGACACTGAGAAGAGTGTGTGTGTGCCACGGGGTTGTCTGTGAAGAACTTGGAAACCTGTGTGTGTGTGTGTGTGTGTGTGTGTGTGTGTGTGTGTGTGTGTGTGTGTGTGTGTGTGTGTGTGTGTGTGTGTGTGTGTGTGTGTGTGTGTGTGTGTGTGTGTGTGTGTGTGTGTGTGTGTGTGTGTGTGTGTACATGCGTGTGCGTATGTTTGTGTGTGACAGCTCCTTCTGTTATTGGGGGGGAGTTCTTTCATGTTTACCACACATTTATTAGCAAAACATTTATTTCCCTCATCACGTCTGTTTATGTGTTTGAATTTTTCCTGGTCAACCTGAGCACGTACTTCGCAAACGACAAACATACATTTTTTTCACATTCTTCTCGCCTCTCTGTCTCTCTCTGCATGTATCCCCACTGTACTATTTGCTATTCTACTCCTAGCTGACTTTATCTCTCCCAGTTTTCTTCCTCCTCCCTCCCTCCCCCCCTCCCTCCTCCTCTCCCTCTATACCTCTCTCCTGGCATTGTGTCCACAGTGGACCACCTACGTACATTCTGCCTCCAGGTGCCCAAGCAAGAGGCAGGCAGGCATCCTATCAGCCCCTCTTCAAACAAACAACCTCCTCTCCTCACTCTGTCTCCCAGGGAAATGCTGAGGGGAAAGAGACACATACAGAGGGAGGAAAGGTGAGAGAGAGAGAGAGAGAGAGGGGGAGCGAGCGAGATGGACAGGGGAGTTAGCTGTGGAAATAGTGAGCTCATTAGCCCGTGGTGTAATGTGTTTCTCTCCCAGGTTAGTACGCTGAACTCAAAGGCACCTTACACCTCCAGTGACGATGAGTAATGGTGTGTGTGTGTGTGTGTGTGTGTGTGTGTGTGTGTGTGTGTGTGTGTGTGTGTGTGTGTGTGTGTGTGTGTGTGTGTGTGTGTGTGTGTGCGAATGTCTGTGTGTGCTTCAGTGTTTTCATGCAATTGTGTGCCCGTGTATCTTTTTGCATACATATTCATGTATATGTAGTAGCAGCAGTTGTCAGTGTCGTGTGTGTACATATTACGAGTTCAGGTGTGTTTTTCCGATGGAAACAGAAAGTTGGAGATTGGAGCGGACTGGGAAAGGGAAAGGGGGATACCTAGTCAGTCAACTGAACGTATTCAACTGAAATGTGTCTTCTGCATTTAACCCAACCCCTCTGAATCAGAGTCTGTGTGTGTGTGTGTGTGTGTGTGTGTGTGTGTGTGTGTGTGTGTGTGTGTGTGTGTGTGTGTGTGTGTGTGTGTGTGTGTGTGTGTGTGTGTGTGTGTGTGTGTGTGTGTGTGGGGGAGAGACGGAGAGAGAGAGAGAGAGAAAATAGAGGTGTCTGGCCGACTGGACTGGTAAAACATATTTCACAGGCCCACGGAACACAGCTGACATGAGGAACATTAGGCCTTCAGCCTCTCTCCCTCTCTCCCTCTCCTCCTCCCTCGTCACCACTTTCTCTCTCTTTAAAGGCTAGTGAGCGACAGGTAGACTGCAGACCGTTTGATGTGGTAATTCATGGAAGTGAGCACCGCTCTTTTTGGGCGGAGCACGGTGTGTATGTGTGTGTGTGTCCGGGTGTGTGTGTGTGCACGCGTGCATGTCTGGGCGTGTGTTTGTGTGTGGTGAAAGGTGTCAGGGCATTGTAGCTTGTGGCAAGTATGGGTAACTGCGTACATGGAGTTTGTCTGAAAGTGGGAGTGGCGAAAGAAGGTGGATCAACAGAAGTGGGTGTGTGGAAAGCGAATCAGCTAATTGGGCAGATTTGTTACCACTCATGACAGTTTTGCCCGGCTGATTGGGCTGCCTATGCGAATTACTAATGCACCGGTGTTGTATGGAGGTGCTTGACGACCTAAGGTGCTTCCCGGGCAGCTGTATCACGGTGTCGCCGGCGGTAATGTTAGCTCCCACTAGCATGGAGACTAGTGCACCAGTGTTGTATCGAGGTGAAGACAGGACATGAGTCTGATATCTTGTTACCTTGCCGACCTGCGCTGTGGCGCTTCGAACTGGGTAGCTGTGTCGCCTGCGGTAGCTCACACGGCAAACAGTGTACCGCAGTTGTACCAAAGTGCCTGCCAATCTGAGTTGCTTCCCACTGGGCGGCTTTATCACAGTGTCGCCGACGATAGCAAACATGGAAGAAAAAAAATTCCCCTCCCATGATTTCATTTGAATTAGGATAGGAGCATACACAAGAAATAACTAATATTGAGAACCGTCTTGATGTCACCTTGATACAATCTAATCAATGAGGAGGGCATGAAGAGTAAAAACACCGGGACATCAGAGTCCATCGCTCCCGCTTGTCAAGCTATGATGTCCCGCAACAGAGTGGGAACCTAGTGTAGCCAATATCAAAGTGAAAGTCACAGTAAGCACACACATACAACAAATACAAGCAACAGTACACCCAATAATCAGTACTTTTAATAAAAAATAATGCCAGTTTTATGAACTGAAAATGTACAATTATTTGTGTCAAGCTAAGAGTGAAATATGACTCAGATTCATCCTCGGTACGGTAGTTGCATGGTAAGAAACCAAAAAACAACACTGCTCAATCAAAACCGTCTTACCAGTAACAGAGTGCTGTTGAACCCACTACACTCCCTTTCAGACACTGTCCAGTATGCAGTTACCCATGACTCCCTTGTGGAGGAGAATTATTGCAGTTAAAGTGAGGCTAGCTAGTGTTTCAAGGGGCAAACAAAATGGCTGCCCTAAGGAATAAGTTTTGTTTAGAGTGTCCCTCAGTGTGTCTTTATTTGTTACTCATGCTTATTTACATTATAATTTTGCTGTGATTATTTATGACTCATTTCACTAATGGATCATTCAGCTCTAATGGAGTGTGTGTGAGTGTGCATGTGCGTGTGTGCATGTGTGCGTGTGTGTGTGTGTGTGTGCATGTGTGTGCGTGTGTGTGCATGTGTGTGTGTGTGTGTGTGCATGTGTGCGTGTGTGCGTGTGCGTGCGTACGTGTGAGAGAGTGAGAGAGATAGAGGTTTATTGACATCCAAACAAAAGTCCTGACCCCCGTCATGTATCATCATGGTGTTGAACAAGGACACGTGACGATGGAATGGAAACACAAATAGGATCCGTCGAGCTGCATCAGTGAATGGACATAGCCGAGTCAATTAGGCTTAATGATGCGGCTGTGCGCGACCTGTTTCGACTCGCGTGGTCAGCTCCCCACCTCAGCATTGGCATCATTAGGCGGCCTGTGTCCACTTCCTAGGCTCAAAGGTCGTGATGACAGCACACCAGCACCATATTAGGACCATTACTACCATCCCTCACTGCAATAATGGGAGAGTAGCAGATGGACCTATTTTTTAATGACCAGAGGGGAGTTTCAGCTCCAGCTTTTAGTTGGACCCTGCCTTTTCTCTCTCTTAAAGAGCAACTGCCAGATACTGGAGACAAGATGGCTGAACACAGTTTATACCATTATACTGTTGAGGGGGTTTTGCCAAATTCTAGTATGGTGATTGAAGTGTGTCTGGTGATTATGTTCCCCTTCTCTCTTTCTCTCTCTCTCTCTCTCTCTCTCACACAGAGAGAAAGGAAAGGAGATGAAAGAGAGCGGGAGAGAGGAAGCACATTATCCCTTCTTTCTTCTTTTATGTGGAGGCACAATGTGGGCAGCTTTGGCCCCAATGCAAGGATTTATCCAGCCTGGACGTTGGGGAGAGACATGTGTTCTCCGCAACCTAGCCATGTTGCTTCGTGAATTTGCTGCTTCTGTCTGTGATCGGCAATCAATGCAGTACTGGCGGATTAGGCGGAGGACTTAGCACTACAAAGGTGGTCTCAGCGAATTGTAATCCCCCCCCCTCTTTTTGGAAAACAGGGAATGGAAATATCTAACTAGATGCATTACCAGCATCCAACATTTGTAGCTGTCTCTCGAGCACACATCTACATCTCTTAGTCAACCCTCTCTTACTCTCTTTTTTCTTTTCAAATTGTTTATCTTCTCTGGCATAGAGCTCGTTGATGGGGCCAATCTGGGGATGAATACTTTACACAAGTGTTGCCGGAGAGAAATTAGATCCTTCTTTACCTGAAACTGGCATTATTATCTCTCTCTCTCTCTCTCTCTCTCTCTCTCTCTCTCTCTCTCTCTCTCTCTCTCTCTCTCTCTCTCTCTCTCTCTCTCTCTCTCTCTCTTCTTGTTTTCCTCCACTCCTGTTACCTTTGGGGAGGGAGGGAAACGGTGGTAGATAGTAGGTAGGGAGGCGGATAGCAACATATGTCTTGGGAGAGATGCAACATCTTCCGGTGTTACCTGGTTGTCCTCCAGTCCCCTTAGGGGAAAGGTGGGATGCAGGGAAAGAGGTGGGGTGAGGGAGGTGAAGTGGACTGGGAGTGTTATGGTGGCTTGGTGGCCCCTAGGGGGCCCTCTCTCTGGCTGACTCGTGTCCCCTGTTTGTAATTACATGCCGGGTGTTGGTGTTACGGCGGTCTGTATGTATGTGTGTGTGTGTGGGTGTGTATGAGTTCATGTGTATGTTTGTGTGTGTGTTTATGGGGCTTTGGAACCACCAGGGGACATTACAGTCATCAGAAAGTTGTGAGGAAAACAGATTATGCAAACAGCCTCACAGGTGGTCCCTCATTAGCGTCATCGTCGCTATTATCATCGTTAGTATCAGTGTTATGATTGGTGTCATTATCATTAGCTGATGCATCTAGATGCTGGAGGTGGTGGAGTTGAGATGATTTGACACTTATAAATCCCATTCGCTAGTCCAGGAATCAACAAACTAGATGTTAGCCAAACAGGCAAAAAACTCTAAACACAAATGTGGGTTTCTGTTTAGTGCTAAATATCAAAACAAAAAAAACAACAACAAAAAATGTCACAGGTGTACACTTTACCATGAAATGCTTACTTACGAGCCATTTCCTAACAATGCAGAGTTAAAAAGTATGATTTTTTTCATGTTAAAGGAAATAGTAGCATAATACAATAACAATAACGAGGCTATATACAAGGAGTACCGGTACTGTGTCAATGTGCAGGGGTAAAGGTAGTTGAGGTAATATGTACATGAAGGTAGGGGTAAAAGTGACTAAGCAATCAGGATAGATAATAAACAGTGTGTGTGTGTGTGTGTGTGCGTGTGTGCGTGTGGTGTCAATATGCATTTGTGTGTGTTTTGTGTGTGTGAGCGTATGTAGTGAATGTGTGTGTGTATGTGTGTGTGTTGTAGTGTCAGTGTAGTATGTGTGAGTGTGTGCATAGACCCGGTGCAAGTGAGTCAATGCAAATATAAAGGGGGTCAATGCAAATAGTCAGGGTAGCCATTTGATGAACTGTTCAGCAGTCTTATGGCTTGGAGGTAGAAGCTGTAGAGAAGCCCAAGGAGGTGAAGAAAAAAGGTTTGTGAATGGAGCGAGAAGATGGGAACTAGCTGTTCTATTGGTGTCTGTGAATATGTGTGTATCTGTATGTGTGTGTGTGGGGATACATTACGTGTAAACTCACAGCAGTGTGTAAAGGACTCGAACTGCTCTCCCGGCATCCATGTTGGCTTGATTCACGAGCCCATCAAGCCTCGCCGCACCAAATAGTTTTTTCTTCCACAATACCCTACTGGTAACTGCACAACATTATGGTCAACGGGGGCTTACAGCATCTCTCTCCAAAGATGTCTAATGAATTGCCTCTCTCTTTCTCACCTCTTTCTCTCTGTCTTTCTTGCTCTCTGCCTCCCTCTCTCTCATGTCCTCTTCTTCTCTCCCCTTTGTTTTGTCCTGGCATTGTTATTTGAAGCCTGCACAAAATAAAGACGATAAGTGTCATCAAAACAGTGTGGTGGGCTGTGGGCTGGTGTCCATGTGAGTACAGAGAGAGCGCATCAGTTTCACGCTCTCACTGAAGGCAAGATAACAGGAGGCTCGGAGAGAAGGACGAGTAGGCAGAAAATAAGGAGGCTGTAGAGAGAGGCAGCGGAAAAAGGGATGCAGGAAGGGATAGAGGGAGGGAAGGGGGTGGTAAAAAAGAAAGACTCCTATTATTTCCACTAGGGGTGTAATGGTTCAACAAACACACAGTTCGGTAAATATTGCGGATTTGGGGTCAATGTTTGTTTCCGTTTCAGTATATCCGGGAAATGAGATGTCAACACTCATTTTTGTTTATTTAAGATATTCTTATAAAATGTTATTATATATATATTTTTACATTTTTACCAACTTTGTATGACTTGTTTAAGAACGGGCGATACTTTAAACGAAATTAAATTTTCAATTTGTCGGAAATGAGAAGGTGTAATCTGTATGAAGGCAAAAATGCAATTTTTGAACAAAGGATGGGCTTTTCTTAATAATCTACTGGAGAACCATTTTGGGTTTAAGTATAACTTATGTAAGAGTGAAGCTTTTAGTGAGAGGTTTAAAGCTTTAATATTTAATAATTGTAGCCCCCCAAACTCATATTAATTTTATAAATAGGCATGTTTATTTTTGTCTGCCTTAGCATTCCAAATTAAATTAAATATTTTTTGCTCAATTGATTTTAAAAACAAATCATCTGAAGTAGGCAATGCCATTAGTAAGTAAATAGACAAGTATTTACCTCTCCATGGTTGCAAAATCTGATTTATTTTTGCTTGTGGTAAGTTCATTTATATTTTTTTGAGATGTGAATTCCAAGTATGTCTACTTCACCATCCGCCCATTTTATTGGTAAACTACACGGTAGTGTAAACAATGTATTTTCTAACAATCCAATACATAATATGGTATACTTGTCATAATTAGGTTTTAAACCAGAGAGGCTAGAAAAGTGATCAAGATCTTCAATGAGACTGTGCAAGGATCCAGATTGCGGCCTTAAGAAAAAAAATAGTCATCAGCATACATTGACACTTTTGTTTTTATCCCCTGGATTTCTAACCATTTGATGTTCTTGTTGGATCTAGTAATTTTAATAGCTAGCATTTCAATGGCCATAATAAATAGATATGGAGACAACGGACAGCCTTGTTTTACTCCTTTTAAAAGCTCAAAACTTTCTGAAAAGTAACCATTGTTTTACAGATGGGGTTGCTGTACATACAGTTGAAGTCGGAAGTTTACATACACCTTAGCCAAATACATTTAAACTCGGTTTTTAACAATTCCTGACGTTTAATCCTAGTAAAAATTCCCTGTCTTAGGTCAGTTAGGATCACCACTTTATATTAAGAATGTGAAGAATGTCAGAATAATAGTAGAGAGAAGAGAATGATTTATATGAGAGAATGATTTATTTCAGGTTTTATTTCTTTCATCACATTCCCAGTGGGACAGAATTTTACATACACTCAATTAGTATTTGGTAGCATTTCCTTTAACTTGTTTAACTTGGGTCAAACGTTTTGGGTAGCCTTCCACAAGCTTCCCACAATAAGTTGGGTGAATTTTGGCCCATTCCTCCGGACAGAGCTGGTGTAACTGAGTCAGGTTTGTAGGCCTCCTTGCTCACACACACTTTTTCAGTTCTGCCCACACATTTTCTATAGGATTGAGGTCAGGGCTTGGTGATGGCCACTCCAATACCTTGACTTTGTTGCCCTTAAGCCAACTTTGGAAGTATGCTTGGGGTCATTGTCCCTTTGGAAGACCCATTTGCGACCAAGCTTTAACTTCCTGACTGATGTCTTTAGATGCTTGCTTTATATCCACATAATTTTCCTCCTCATGATGCCATCTTTTTTTGTGAAATGCACCAGTCCCTCCTGCATCAAAGCATCCCACAACATGATTATGCCACCCCCGTGCTTCATGGTTGGGATGGTGTTCTTCGGCTTGCAAGCCTCCCCCTTTTTCCTCCAAACATAATGATGGTCATTATGGCCAAACAGTTCTATTTTGGTTTTGTCAGACCAGAGGACATTTCTCCAAAAAGTACGATCTTTGTCCCCATATGCAGTTGCAAACCGTAGTCTGGCTTTTTTATGGCGGTTTTGGAGCAGTGGCTTCTTCCTTGCTGAGCAGCCTTTCAGGTTATGTCGATATAGGACCCATTTTACTGTTGATATACATACTTTTGTACCTGTTTCCTCCAGCATCTTCACAAGGTCGTTTGCTGTTGTTCTGTGATTGATTTGCACTTTTCGCACCAAAGTACGTTCATCTCTAGGAGACAGAACGCATCTCCTTCCTGAGCGGTATGACGGCTGTGTGGTTCCATGGTATTTATACTTGCGTACTCAATGACTCAAATGATGTCAATTAGCCAATCAGAAGCTTCTAAAGCCATGTAATAATTTTCTGGAATTTTACAAGCTGTTTAAAAGGCACAGTCAACTTAGTGTATGTGAACTTCTGACCCACTTGAATTGTGATACGGTGAATTATAAGTGAAATAATTGTTGGAAAAATGACTTGTGTCATGCACAAAATAGATGTCCTAACCGACTTGCCAAAACTATAGTTTGTTAACAGGAAATTTATGGAGTGGTTGAAAAACAAGTGTTAATGACTCCAACCTAAGCGTATGTAAACTTCCGACTTCAACTGTAACGCATTGTATGAGAGGTTCACCAAAATTAACTTTTACTGCCTCAGAAACCCGGATCCGGGAGCACCCCCCACCACCCCCCCACTGACTAGCATAGCTAGCATAGCGTCACAAGTAAATTGTAGCTTCTAAATATCATTAAATCACAAGTCCAAGACACCAGATGAAAGATACACTTCTTGTGAATCTAGCCACCATTTCTGATTTTTAAAATGTTTTACAGGGAAGACACAATATGTAAATCTATTAGCTAACCACGTTAGCAAAAGACACCATTTTTTTTACTCCACTATTTTTCCACTCCATCACCAGCTATCACCAATTCGACCAAATAAAGAAATAAATAGCCACTAACCAAGAAAACCCTCATCAGATGACAGTCTGATAACATATTTATTGTATAGCATAGGTTAGAAAAATGTGCATATTTCAGGTATAAATCATAGTTTGCAATTGCAGCCACCATCACAAATCTCCCCAAAGCGACTAGAATTACTACATAGAGCAACGTGTATTACCAATTTACTCATCATAAAACATTTCTTAAAAATACACAGCTCACAGCAATGGAAAGACACAGATCTTGTGAATTCAGACAATATTTCAGATTTTCTAAGTGTCTTACAGCGAAAACACAATAAATCGTTATATTAGCATACCACATTTGCAAACGTTACCCGAGCATTGATTCAAGGCAAAATGAGCTATAGCGTTATCATCACCAAAATACATTAATTTTTTCACTAACCTTCTCAGAATTTTTCCGATGACACTCCTGTAACATCATATTACACAATCCATATAGAGTTTGATCGAAAATGTGCATATTTAGCGGCACAAATCGTGCTTACACAATGGAAATAGTGTCCAACTACTCAAGCAATCTGCCCGGCGCCATCTTGAAAATACAACTATTTTTATCGAAAACTATTCATAAACTTGACTAAAAAAATACAGGTTGGACATGAAATGAAAGATGCATTAGTTATTAATGCAACCGCTGAGTTAGATTTTTAAAATTAACGTTACTAGACATACAGTGTGCGTTACAGCCAGACTAGTGCCGCAATAATGGCGTCACTAGTCGCCATTATTGAGTTTACATTTTTCCACATAAAAACGGAATAACATCATAAATAGCTCTTACTTTTCGACGAGCTTCCATCAGAATCTTGGCCAAGTGGTCCTTTGTCCAAAAGAATCGTTGCTTGGTTGTAAAACGTTGCATTCAACTTCTGATATAGCAGCTAACAATAGCTAACAATAGCTATTTTGCCCCAACGTGTCCAAATCCTCAAGACGCAATACTGAGGAAATTCCGAAAAATAGCAATATACTCGCATAATCTGATATAACTCGGTTTAAAATAGCTTCGTTATGATGTTTCTAACACCTATATCGAATTAAATTACAGACGGATACATCTAAGGTTGATAACTGAGCGTTTGAAAATGGCATCCTGAGGTCCTTCTCTGCGCAATGGTCAGCGTCGAAAAGAAGGCGCACCTCACTCCTTGGCCTTTTATAACCTCTGAGAGCTACGTAGAAAGCCCATTCCACTTCTCATTGGTTACTGACATCCAGGGGAAGGCGGGTGCAGTTCATGTCGTTCCATAGGATACACACAGACCTTTAAAACTGATCTGAGACCAGAGCTTCGCTCTCAGACCTTCGCAGTACCTGTCATGGATTTCGCTGTAGAAAGAGTTCTGGGTCACCCACAGACATAATTCCAACGGTTTATGAAACTAGAGAGTGTTTTCTATCCAATAGAATTAATAATATGCATATTGTACGAGCAAGAATTGAGTACGAGGCAGTTTAATTTGGCAACACCCAGAAAAAAAAAATGCTAACTGCTCCCCCTATTGACAAAAGGTTAAAGTATTCCAGGCATTTATATATAAATTCTAATCATACTTTATCAAACGCCTTTGCAAAATCTGCTATGACGAATGGACCTTAAATCTTCAATGTATCATAATGTTCAATTGTTTCAGGTTATTGTCGTATATTATCTCCAATATATCGTCCAGGTAAAAAAACCTGTCTGATCAGGATGAACAATATCTGGTATAACCTTTTTTGTTCCATATGCTATGCATTTCGCCAGGATTTTCCCATCATAACATTGAAGTGTTCGAGGCCTCTGGTTTTTTAAATGGACTGGATCTTTATACTTACCACCTGGGTCCTGTTTTCGTAGTAATGAAATCAGACCTTCTTGTTGAGTACCTGAAAATCTAGTATTGTATAAGAGTAATTTGATAATTTGATAATTGATAATTTGATAATTAAAACATGCTACTAATGAGTACATCATAAATTATAAAAAGGTCTGATAAACCTCTACTGGTAAACCGTCACACCCTGGTGTTTTTCCAGAATTAAAATATTTTATTGCCTCAAAAAGTTCCTCTTCTGTAAGTTGGCTTTCACACTGGTCTTTCTGTAAAGTTGTTCATTTAAAAAGCTAAAAATATTTTGCTTCCTCTTTCAAAATATGATTTGGTGAATCATGAATAACTCCATCATTTGTAACGAGTTTCTGTCAATATTTTTTTCCCCATTTTCCATCCAATTCGCTTTATTTTTGTAATGCAGTACACTTGATCGTTCTTGAATAAGTACCTCCATTTCTTTTTGTTTTTCCTCTAACCTATTTTGTGCCTCTATAGTACAGTTTCCATTACCATCTACCTGCACTGTTACTTCCTCTATTTCCTTTATTAGTCTAATCTCTTTTGACCTAAACTGCTTTTGTTTAATGATGAGTATTGTATTGAATGTCCTCTAAAAGTACATTTGAAAGTGTTGCATACAATAAGGGGATCTACTGTACCTATGTTGTACAAAAAAAAGTAAATTATTAATTATTTTGTCTTAGTTAAGAACAAATTGTCATCCAATAGGCTTTGATTCAATTTCCAATATCCCCGTCCACGTGGAAATTCTGTAAGAGTTATATGGAGGCCAATTAGATGGTGGTCCGATCGCATTCGGTCTCCTAGTTTGTAGAATGATTTCCTTTACGATCCATTGAGGTACTTCAAACTGTATTGTAATCTCCTACCATAATAATAGATCATTTCATTGCTTGTGAGCTCAATATATTATTATATGTATTTTCGAAAAAGTGTGGATCATCAATATTTGGCCCATATAGATTAATTAGCCAGATCTGTTTTTGGTCCAATAGAATATTTAAAATAATCCATCTTCCTTCCTGTTTGCACAGTTTGCACAATCGGATCAAAATTTGTATTAATATAGTCACCCCCTTTGAGTTACTTTGACCATGGCAAAAATATATTTCTCCCTCCCAGTCCTTTTTCCACCCAACCTCATCTATATGTGTAGAATGAGTTTCCAATATACAGTAGATATTATATTATTTCTCTTTTAGCCATGTAAAAATGTATCTTCTTTTTTATGATCTGCTAAGCCATTACAATTATAACATGCTCTACTTATCATAATGATACCGACGTTTCAATTATACTTACCACAGCCAATGTTTGTAAGCTTACCATTAAAAAGCACCATGAAGATTAAGTGTCCATATACCTGTACCATAATAATGTGCACTGTTAAGCATACTGTAGCTGCAACTTTGTAAATCTCCAATTGTCCTAATATTCCACCTACTCAAACCTCCCCCATATCTAGGTATGTTGACACTAAGACCATCAGCTCATCTCCCTGACTCATGATGCACCTTTGCATCCTAAGGCAAACACTTGGCCGCCAATTGGTGTTGGCCAGAGGGAAATATGGGCAGTCCCATGAGAACATAATTATCTATGAGGATGCCTAAGATAACTAACCAAATAACATGGAAAACAGTTAGAACATTTTTGTAATAATAATAGATAATATTAATATAAATAACAACAGCTCAATCTTATACATGCATGCTCATATTTGAAAGTCAAAGCAATGCTGTAAGCATGTCAGCCCAGCCTGCTCAGTTCATTGGATTCAGTTGTTCGTAAAAAACATAAATAAATAAATAAATATTAAAAAAGAGAAAACGACCTAAATATATCGCAATATATCCATGTATCGATATCCATGTTCATTACATGCAAGACATATGTCATGTAGTTCTCATTATATCCTGTTATATTCTGACAAAAAAAAAGGAAAAAAAGTCATAGTCAAAAAAAAAAAAAGTCAAAAAAAGGAACATGGATTCTAACGGCCGCTAATGACTGCCAGTAAAAATGTGTCTTATGCATCATATTATATCCTTTTGTATCGTGGCATGGCTGTGCCAGAGCTGACCGCAAGCCAACCCCGGGCACTCCCTTATGGGAAGGCATACTCAAGTTCAAACTCACAATCGATTCCGACACAGCCACGGCACGACAACCAAGAACGCATGCAGTACTGACAATCCGGAGCGAGTAAACCTGTAAAACCAACCTTCTCTCCACCCTACACATTATGTTTTTTTATTGCAGGGTCGTTTCTCTCTCACCTCGGCTGTTTTACACCTCGGCCTATATCATTAGGATCAAGAATATGAAAGGTAGCATAAAAAGCTGATATAGAAATTTATAATATACCATTCTCTCGCTTAGAGAAGTGCTTCCATAAGTCAATTATTATATTAGTTCTACCGTTAACTTTAATCACTTTACCCCAGTGTTTACCAGCCCACACACACACTAGAGAAAAATCAAATCTAAGTTTATTTGTCACGTGCGCCAAATACAACAGGTGTTGACCTTACAGTGAAATGCTTACTTACAGGCTCTAACCAATAGTCCAAAAAATGTATTAGGTGAACAATAGGTAGGTAAATAAATAAAACCACAGTAAAAAGACAGGCTATATACATTAGCGAGGCTACATACAGACAATGGTTAGTCAGGCTGATTGAGGTAGTATGTGCATGTAGATATGGTTAAAGTGACTATGCATATATGATGAACAGAGAGTAGCAGTAGTGTAAAAGAGGGGTTGGCGGGTGGTGGCTGGGACACAATGCAGATAGCCCAGTTAGACAATGTGCTGGAGCACTGAGGTATTGAGGTAGTATTTACATGAATGTATAGTTAAAGTGACTATGCATGTATGATAAACAGTGGGTGGCAGAAGCGTAAAAAGTGAGGTTGGGGGGGCACACAATGCAAATAGTCCGGGTAGCCATTTTATTAGCTGTTCTGGAGTCTTATGGCTTGGGGGTAAAACTGTTGAGAAGCCTTTTTGTCCTAGACTTGGCACTCCGGTACCGCTTGCCATGCGGTAGTAGACAGAACAGTCTATGACTAGGGTGGCTGGGTTCTTTGACAATTTTTAGGGCCTTCCTCTGACACCGCCTGGTGTAGAGGTCCTGGATGGCTGGCAGCTTAGCCCTAGTGATGTACTGGGCCGTACGCACTACCATCTGTAGTGTCTTGCGGTCAGATGCCGAGCAGTTGCCGTACCAGGCAGTGATGCAACCAGTCAGGATGCTCTTGATGTTGCAGCTGTAGAATCTTTTGAGGATCTTAGGACCCATGCCAAATCTTTTTAGTTTCCTGAGGGGGAATAGGCTTTGTCGTGCCCTCTTCACAACTGTCTTGGTGTGTTTGGACCATTCTAGTTTGTTGTTGATGTGGACACCAAGGAACTTGAAGCTCTCAACCTGCTCCACTCCAGTCCCGTCGATGAGAAGGGGGGCGTGCTCGGTCCTCCTTTTCCTGTAGTCCACAATCATCTCTTTCGTCTTGGTTATGTCGAGGAGTAGGTTGTTATTCTGGCACCACCCGTCCAGTTCCCATACCTCCTCCCTATAGGCTGTCTCGTCGTTGTCGGTGATCAGGCCTACTGTTGTGTCGTCTGCAATCTTAATGATGGTGTTGGAGTCATGCCTGGCCATGCAGTCGTGGGTGAACAGGGAGTACAGTAGGGGACTGAGAACGCACCCTTGAGGAGCTCCAGTGTTGAGGCTCAGCGTGGCAGATGTGTTGCTACCTACCTTCACCACCTGGGGGCGGCCCATCAGGATGTTCCGGATCCAGTTGCAGAGGGAGGTGTTTAGTCCCAGGATCCTTAGCTTAGTGATGAGCTTTGAGGGTACTATGGTGATGAAAGCTGAGCTGTAGTCAATGAATAGCATTCTCACATAAGTGTTCCTTTTGTCCAGGTGGGAAAGGGCAGTGTGGAGTGCAATAGAGATTGCATCATCTGTGGATCTGTTTGAGCGGTATGCAAATTGGAGTGGGTCTAGGGTTTCTGGTATAATGGTGTTGATGTGAGCCATTACCAACCTTTCAAAGCACTTCATGGCTACGGACGTGAGTGCACCGGTCTGTAGTCATTTAGGCAGGTTGCCTTTGTGTTCTTGGGCACAGGGACTATGGTGGTCTGCTTGAAACATGTTGGTATTACAGACTCAATCAGGGACATGTTGAAAATGTCAGTGAAGACACCTGCCAGTTGGTCACCACATGCCCGGAGCACACGTCCTGGTAATCTGTCTGGCCCCGCAGCCTTGTGTATGTTGACCTGTTTAACTTCTTGACGCTAGGGGCCAGAATATTTATTTTTATTTTTATAACGTTTCCAACGTAAACAGAGTATTTCTCAGGCCCAAATCGTAGAATATGCATATAATTTACAGATTAGGATAGAAAACACTCCAAAGTTTCCAAAACTGTCACAAATATTGTCTGTGAGTATAACAAAAGTGATTTTTCAGGCAAAAACCTGAGGAAATCCAACCCGGACGTGCTTTTTTATATTTTTTATCCCTGTTCTGTTGCCTGCCCCTCCTCAATTTAAAGGCGTATCAACCAGATTCCTTTTCCAATGGCTTCCTCAGGCTGTGACCAGGCTTTAGACATAGTTTCAGGCTTTTATTTTGAAAAATGAGTGAGATTTTTCAAAACGAGTCAGGTGTCCTTTGATTAGTTCCTGTGCGCGAGAGGGGTAGCTCGACATTTTCTTTCTCTCTTTTATTGAGTAGGTTATCGTCCGGTTTAAATATTATCGATTATGTATGTTAACCTGTTTGGCGTGCAAGCCCGACGTCGGTACATTTATGACAACAGCCACTTCAAGTGCAGGGCGCGAAATTCAAAATATTTATTTTTTAAATATTTAACTTTCACACATTAACAAGTCCAATACAGCATATGAAAGGTACACATCTCGTGAATCCAGCCAACATGTCCGATTTTTAAAATGTTTTACAGGGAAGACAAAATATGTAAACCTATTAGCTAACCACGTTAGCAAAAGACTCCACTTTTATTACTCCATCAGTTGTTGATTCCATCAGTAGCTATCACAAATTCGGCCAAATAAAGATATAAATAGCCACTAACCAAGAAACAACCTCATCAGATGACAGTCTGATAACATATGTATTGTATAGCATATGTTTTTTTCGAAAAATGTGCATATTTCAGGTATAAATCATAGTTTACATTGCAGCTACAGTCAGAAATTGCACCGAAAGCAGACAGAAAAATTACAGACACCAACGCCAAATAACTAAATACTCATCATAAAACATTTCTGAAAAATACATAGTTTACAGCAATTGAAAGACAGGCATCTTGTGATTCCAGACAATATTTCCGATTTATCAAGTATTTTACAGCGAAAACACAATATAGCGTTATATTAGCGTAGCCACAATAGCCAGAAACACTTGGGCGCCGACGACCAGTTCACATGCACGACAGATATTAGAAATAGCATCATAAAATGTTTCTTACTTTTGGTGATCTTCCGTCAGAATGTTGGACAAGGTGTCCTTTGTCCAGAACAGTCGTTGTTTGGATCTGGAACGGCAAATTTCCCCCTTGATTTAGCATGGGCACTTGCCAAGTGGCACGGATCTCTCCAACGTCAACAAAGTCAGAGAACGGAACACGGCAAAACTCCCGAAAAAATTTCAATAATCTGATTAAACTATATTGAAAAAACATACTTTACGATGATATGGTCACATGTATCAAATAAAATCTAAACCGGAGATGTTAGTCGTCCATAACGACAGCTAAACAGAAGGCAAATCCATGTCCTCTTTCGCGCGCTCCAGAAACAGGAAATGGACGGTCACGTCATACAAAGAGCTTTAATTCCACCTCGGACCAAGATAGACATGAAATTTCTTCTCTCACCGCCTCTTGACAACCAGGGGAAGGTGTATGAAGTGTACGTAGACTTTTACGTTCATTGCCCATGTATAGGCATGAAGTTGAACAGAGCATCAATTTCTGACATTCCACTTCCTGGTCAGGAAATGTGCTGCAGAAGGAGTTTCACTCAGAGAAATAATTCAAACGGTTTTAGAAACTAGAGAGTGTTTTCTATCCAATAGTAATAATAATATGCATATTGTACGAGCAAGAATTGAGTACGAGGCCGTTTTAAATGGGCACGATTTAACTGGCTACTCAATACTGCCCCTTGCAGCCATAAGAAGTTAAAAACAACCTGAGGATTGATTATAAAAATGTTGACATGTTTCTACGAACATTACGGATACTTTTTGGAATTTGTCTGCCTTTCAGGAACGGAACGAGGCTGTGGTTTTCTGAACATAACGCGCAACCCAAATGGCGTTTTTTTGTTACAAAACTAATATTTATCGAACAAAAATAACATTTATTGTGTAACTGGGAGTCTCGTGAGTACAAACATCCGATGATTATCAAAGGTAAGCGATTAATTTTATTGCTTTTCTGACTTTCGTGACCAAGCTAATATAAGGCTAACTGTTATAGCATTGACTGATACACTCACAAACGCTTGGATTGCTTTCGCTGTAAAGCATATTTTCAAAATCTGACACGATAGGTGGCTTAACAACAACCTAAGCTGGGTTTTGGTATATTTCACTTGTGATTCCATGATTATAAATATTCAGTTGTTGTTTAGGAAAATGATCCCGGTAACGGGATCCGTAGCGCCAAGAAATTAAAGGTCTTACGTCGGCTACGGAACAGCTGATGCTCTCATGCATGCCTCAGTGTTGCTTGCCTCGAAGCGAGCATAGAAGTGATTTAGCTCGTCTGGTAGGCTCGTGTCTCTGGGCAGCTCGCGGCTGTGCTCCCCTTTGTACTCTGTAATAGTTTGCAAGGCCTGCCACATAAGACGAGCATCGGAGCCGGTGTAGTATGATTCGATCTTAGTCTTGTATTGACGCACCTTGAAAGCGGCAGCTCTACCCTTTAGCTCAGTGCTAATGTTGCCTGTAATCCATGGCTTCTGTTTGGGGTATGTACATACAGTCACTGTGGGGACGACATCCTCGATGCACTTATTGATAAAGCCAGTGACTGATGTGGTGCACTCCTTAATGCCATCGGAAGCATCCCGGAACATGTTCCAGTCTGTGATAGCAAAACAGTCCTGTAGTTTAGCATCTGCTTCATCTGACCACGTTTTTATAGACCGAGTCACTGCTGCTTTCTGCTTTAATTTAAGACAACAACCCTGTTTGTATTCAAAGTGTTGGTATTCATGACTCCATATACGTGACCGACCAGCTCAAATTCGGTCTTATGTAGCAAAATTTGAAATTGTGTTTTTTACATTGGTAAACGTAGAGACTCAGAGCTACAAGGTGGTATATCATACACTACAGGTGAGGAACAATGGGAAAGTAATTCTGCTTTGAGAGTTGATACACTTTTAAACTCACTTTTGAGAAAATGGCCTTTGAATGTTTTGGTACTACTGCTGAAGATCCCTTCTTTGTCTACACCCATTCAGCATTAAAAACATTTTTTTTTAAATCTCTACGTTCAAATGGCTGTCCTGTGAAGTAGTGACCTGCGACATACGCTTCGTTTCCTGAAACAGGTCACATATGATCATGAGTCATATAATGCTTGATGAGAGCACAATCAGGAATAACAACACACGATTACTCCCGGTCAGAATCAGCTGCGAAAGGTTGCTTGAATGCAGAGTGGAGACAAATTTGTGTTGTTGTTTTTTTGCGTTGGTAGGAGTACTGGGGTGATAGCGGCGTAAATGTGTCATTGTTTGAGGTGTTGGCAGCTACACATGCTATTTTCATTGAGCAATGGCAACATACTCTCTCTGTCCATTGGCGTTGTAATCTACTGGAAAGCCAACATTTTCCCAAACTGAAGATTTAAACGATGAAGGAGAATCGTCCTGGTTTATCGACCCCACCACTCGCCATCGTAAAGAACTAGTTCACGGCTGCCCCTCACAAAGGACAGTTTGAAATGCGGGAATTAAGATTCTAATTTTGATTACAACATGCGTATAGGCTCTAGTTGTTTTAACGGAATAGCCTGAATCTTTTTTTGCTACATTTACTCAAGAGGCCTACAACACAGCGTAGGCATAGCCTATAGGCCTAGTGTTATTTGAAATGTATATTTTTTTAATGTATTAATTCAGGTTCACAGTGCGAACCGAACTAAGGTCCCAAGGTCCCAGTACCGAATGGTACACCCCTAATATCCACAACATTGTATAGCCGCATTTTCCCCTGACCTGTGTGATTGACAGCTTTCGAATCAGCTGTGTATGTGCTCCAATGATATCGCTGTCCGTTTCTTACCTTGACCCTTCTGTGCACGCTTGGCCAGAGACTGCCATCAGAAAAGAGAGGGCTGTTTCATGTTCCACCCTTCCTCCAATGCACATGGAGGGATACAGAGTAGAGGGACAGAGAGAAGGAGAGCAAGAGGAGGGGATATAGAAGTAAGTCAGAGAGGTAACCAAGTGCAGAGATGCTGTGTTCCTGCAGTTGCAGTAGCAGCTCACACAAACAGTCTTTGGGAATAGCCGAGCGGCGCAAATGTGCAGAGAAAGAGGGAGGGAGTGAGGGGGGGAAGAAAGGGACTCCAATGCTGCACCTCACTCCACACTCACACTTAACATACAAAAACGACCTCACAAAACAAATGCAGCAGATGCTGTAGTACAACACCCAGAGTCAAGACCCGGGTGTTACGACACATTTTCTTTTTTACCACGAAACATCCTGCTACCTGCTGAATATGCTAATATGCTAAGCTAGGCACTAGACTAATGCTAGTGCTGGGAGCCTATGGGCGGCGGCTATCGGTGACAGGAGTCATCAGAGTGACAGCGTTAGCTAGCGGTGGCAGCCAGCGCTTTCCTTTACAAATGGGCCTCTTGTGTTGGGTGGCATCTTCCTACTCGGAGCATCTGATCAGGCTGCGCTGCTTACAGGCCTTCAACGGGGAGGGTAAAACAGCCAGCTGCCACATGGCACACCCATTGCATTTAATTAGATCTACTAACACGTGACATTGAGCAACCCAACCCAATGTCTACTTGCAGAGCGAGAGAGTGAGAGGAGAAATCGAGCGCTTCAACTTCTTTTCTTCCAGAATTCCGTCAAGCTTCTGAAGGAAGGAGGACCAAAACAATCGTTTTTTAGATCTTTGACCAAGATCGTCTAGAGAGTGAGCGGTAAAAATGACTGAATCTGTGAATTCTTGACCTGGAACAGTCCGGTTTTATAGCCATTTTATAGATTGTGATGATAAAGGGAGAAAGCTCTGGAATTTTATGGTCAATGGCTGTTTCCTCCGTTGCCTAGCTTTTGAGAGGAACCACGTCCCCATAAGAAACATTATTCAGGGGTATTGGCGGATCCTTGTGCTCACTTACAGTAATTGGGCAACTTGTCTCTAACTGCCAATTCCTGGACTGACCAAGAAAAGAGCCTCAACCAATCAGCTTCATTGATCTCTGCAAATGTATTAGTCATCGCCCTGTACTGCAGAGTGTAAATCTAGGTTGGGTTTAGGTTATTTCATGTGTGTGTGTGTGTGTGTGTGTGTGTGTGTGTGTGCGTAACAGAAAACAGATTCAAAAGCACTGAGAAAGGAAAATCGAAATGATTGTAATCTAGAGCACAGCAATGGACAGATTTATTAAGGGGCACAGTACGTTGCAAACGTATTCACCGCCCTTGGCATTTTTCCTATGTTGTTGACTTACAACCTGGAATTCAAATATTTATTTCATTTTATTTACACAACATGCCTACCACTTTGAAGATGCAAAATCGTTTTTAATTGTGAAACAAACAAGAAACAAGACAAAAAAACTGAAACTTGAGCGTGCATAACTATTCACCCCCTCAGTCAATACTTTGTAGAGACACCTTCTGCAGCAATTACAGCTGCAAGACTCTTGGGATATGTCTCTATAAGGTTGGCACATCTAGCCACTGGGATGTTGCCCATTCTTCAGGGCAAAACTACACCAGCTCCTTCAAGTTGGATGGGTTCCTAATGGTGTACAGCAATCTTTAAGTCATTCCACACAATTAGATTGAGGTCTGGGCTTTGACTAGGCCATTCCAAGACATTTAAATGTTTCCCCTGAAACCACTCGTGTGTTGCTTTAGCAGTATGCTTAGGTTCATTGTCCTGCTGGAAAGTGAACCTCTGTCCCAGTATCCAATCTCTGGAAGACTGAAACAAGTTTCCCGCACAAATTTCCCTGTATTTAGCGCCATCCATCACTCTTTCAATTCTGACCGGTTTTCTAGTCCCTGCCGATTAAAAACATCCCCACAGCATGATGCTGCATGATGTGGTTCTCCGGGTGATGAGAGGTATTGGGTTTGTGCCAGACATAGCGTTTTCCTTGATGGCCAAAAAGCTTAATTTTAGTCTCATCTGACCAGAATACCTTCTCCATATGTTTGGGGTGTCTCCCACATGTCTTTTGGCGAACACCAAACATATTTGCTTATTATTTTCTTTAAGCAATGGCTTTTTTCTGGCCACTCTTCCGTAAAGCCCAGCTCTGTAGAGTGTACGGCTTAAAGTGGTCCTGTGGACAGATACTCCAATCTCCGCTGTGGAGCTTTACAGCTCCTTCAGGGTTATCTTTGGTCTCTTTGTTGCCTCTGATTAATGCCTTCTTTGCCTGGTCTGTGAGTTTTGGTGTGCGGACCTCTCTTGGCAGGTTTGTTGTGGTGCCATATTCTTTCCATTTTTTAATAAGGGATTTAATGGTTCTCCTTGGGATGTTAAACGTTTCAGATATTTTTTATAACCCAACCCTGATCTGTACTTCTCCACAACTTTGTCCCTGACCTGTTTGGAGAGCTCCTTGGTCTTCATGGTGCCGCTTGCTTGGTGGTGCCCCTTGCTTAGTGGTGTTGCAGACTCTGGGGCCTTTCAGAACAGGTGTCTACATACTGAGATCATGTGACAGATAATGTGACACTTAGATTGCACCCAGGTGGACTTTATTTAACTAATTATGTGACTGCTGGATGTAATTGGTTGCACCAGGTCTTATTTAGGGGCTTCATAGCAAAGGGGGTGAATGCATATGCACATACCACTTTTCAGTTGTAATGTTTGTATTTTTTTGAAAACAAGTAATGTTTTTCATTTCACTTCACCAATTTGGACTATTTTGTGTATTTTCATTACATGACATCCAAATAAAAATTCATTTATATTACAGGTTGTATTGCAACAAAATAAGAAAAATGCCAAGGGGGGTGAATACTTTTGCAAGGCACTGTAGTAACACAAATCTGAAATGTGGTTTCTAGGCCAACCAAGGAGAGATATTCTGTCCTCGTCCTACACCTTGCACAGAACAAAAGACTATGGTCTCCCCTCGGGCCAAATTATTTAGCATGCTCTGTGTCAGCAAACATCATTCCATGTCATTGCATTCCAAAGCTAATGCGCCCTGATTGTCTTGAGAACAACCGAGTCAGACTTATTGCCAAAGACATACCTGTTACTTCCACCTCCTTTCATTTCCATGACGGAAAAGGTGAAAGTCAGGGAGCTGAAGTGAGTCCTTCGCCCACGAGTCAAATCTAGGCTTTCAAGCCTTCCGTGTCTTTTGTGAAGCGCTCACAGTTAGGGCCAATACACTATTCATGTGCCCATAAAAAGGACTTCTGCCCTGAATAAAAAATAAATAAAACACGGGTGGGGTGGAAAGGAATCGAATGTATTAGACTATAAGTAGTAAGATTGAGCTTGTTTGTTCTGTGTGGCGCAAGCAAAATGTTGCGCAATACGGTAGTGTATTATCAAATGGGCAGGGGTTTGAGGTATGAGGCTGCTACAAATGGATTCGATCAACTGAACCTGAGTCTTAATGGTGTGTCTACTGCGTACATCAGCAAGAGGCAGAGAGAGAGAGGAGGGGGGTTGAGGGACTCACGTAGCATTTTAAACACTTCCTCTGTCTAGTGGAGGCACTTACTGAAGCAAGGACCCATTACTACCAGCAGAGCAGAAATTACTCTCACCTTCAGCTTGCATGCAGATTAATACTGTCAATTTTAGCTGTTGAGCTTTCTAGTCATACAATCAGATCATCTCACATTTTATGTGGTGAATTTTCTGATTTACTTTTATTTTTGAGGGAAAATATGGGTTGCTTTGATTTCAAGAAATGTTTGATCTGGCAACCCCAGAATGCAATGAGAAAGGAAGGAAAACAAATAAATAAAATGTGGAGTCGAGATTGTTCGTGATCACCTGCTGTTGGGTCCTTCTGTCAGTGTGAAATATTGCTGATCCTGTCACACATCCAGGCGGGAGAAGGCTGTAATGATTTAATCCTTGCGGGGGTTCAACAGTCATCTGTCTCACCTATCTTGGAGTGTTCTCAGCTTGTTCCTTAAATACAGGGGAGTGATAGAACATACGGATAGACCATCATGACGGGATCACGTTTTAGATGCATTGTGCATATATCTATGGAAGTTGAAGCTAAACCAATGCAAACTCTTGGCAGTTATTGATTGTAGTTACATGCAATGTAGTTGGTCTTGCTAAAGGCTAGCTACATTGGACACCAGAACGTAAGCCTACCATTATAGAGTTCTTACCACTCTCTACAATCTTTACAAATACACTGTAGTCCTATACTAACAAAGGAGTTAATTCCAGCTACATTTGTATTTACTAGAGGCAGGCTTGATGCTCGATTCAGACATTCTTGTTACAGTGCACACTCAACTGCAAACTTGGTCGTGTCTTGAGGGTGTGAGCTGCATTTCATGTGCTAATTGCCAGTCAGAGTTCATGGTTGTTTTCGTGTTCGCAGTGGGCCTGATTCCAACAAACTCTGTCATCTGCTTGACCCCCCTGTGCCCCTCCATGGCCATTCTCCTAGCTGACCAATCAATAACTTGCCACAATGAATGTAGATTGTCCATCATGAGCTCCTCAACCAATGGAAATCAATAAAAACAATATCCATCTGTGTTCAGGATCTCAGCCGGTCATACTGCACATGTGTTTCTTATTTGTATCGTGGCGGGGAGCTTTTCTATCAAAACACTATTACGTAGAGGTGAAGAAGAAGAACAGAGAAAGAGAGTGAAAGAGAAGGAAAGGGTACAGAAGAAAGAAAGGGAGGGGGGAAAAAAATGCAATTTCACCCTGAGACTGTGAAGCCACAGAAGGAAGCAGTTTACAGATTAAAGTAATTTCATTGCATCCACTGATATATTCCTCGGGACAAGGGATGCCAGGGCACACCTCACGGCCATGAACAGATTCCCCAAAGATGTCACTGAGCTGGAAGGGCTCAGCCTAGCTCTCTCTTACTAACACCAGATAAACAATCTCTATAAACAATCTCTGGGCGTTTATCAATCTGCTCACTTGTAAACAGGCTTAGGCTGATGACATTTTGGAAACAGAGCAGATTTATAAAGGTATTAACCTCCACCTCCAAAAATATTGACCTTGTGTATCACCCCGGTAGTCTTGTCAGATTTTGCTTGACTCTCTGAAACTTATTTTATTGAAGCACCTGATCTCTGATATCTTACCAGTATTTTGACTGATACAGTATAGCAATTATATAATAACCCAACCCTTTAACCTTCAGAATACAGTCAGCCAATATTGCATCAATGTAAAAGGGCAAGTACTGGTATTCAAAATATATGCTTCTGCCTCTGTCATTAGTATTTTTTTTATATTTGTTTACCTTTATTTAACTAGGCAAGTCAGTTAAGAACAAATTCTTATTTTCAATGACGGCCTAGGAACAGTGGGTTAACTGCCTTGCTCAGGGGCAGAACAACAGATTTTTACCTTGTCAGCTCGGGGATTTGATCTTGCAACCTTTTGGTTACTAGTCAAATATTCTAACCACTAGGCTACCTGCCGCCCCATCATTTGGTTTAATGCTGACTTGAAGAGACATATCTTGTTATACATGTAGTTGCTGTAACATTCTAGGCTACATTTAGGCATGTTGGATGGCGCTAATACATATTGTATAGGATGCCTGTTCAGTTTCAATTTAAGTTCTGGTCAGGATATCCACAGCTAGCGCATTCATTTTGGTGAGTTTACTCTCTAAAAGGGTTGGGTAGGTTACTCTCTAAATGGAATCCGTTACAGTTACTAGTTACCTGTCCAAAATTGTAATCAGTAACTTAACTTTTGGAATACCCAAACTCAGTAACGTAATCTAATTCCATTCGGTTACTTTTAGATTACTTTCCCCTTAAGAGGCATTAGAAGATGTCACGCATACTCCCTCTCCGTCCTCTAGGTCATCAGGCTGCTGATTATCCCGCACACCGGTCACCATCGTCAAGCACACCAGCGCCTAGCACACCAGCGCCTCATGACACTCACCTGGACTCCATCACCTCCTTGATTATCTTCTCTATATCTGTCACTCCCCTTGGTTCTTTCCTCAGGAGTTATTGACTCTGTTTCATGTCGGTGCATTGTTTGTGTTTTGTGTTTATTTTTTTAAACATTCACTCCCTGTACCTTCTTCCCGACTCTCAGCGCACATCGTTACAGAAGAAGACAAAAATGTATGCTACCAATTGAATGACATCTATTGCAGGATAAATGAAGTTTACATAGCTGGCTATATATGGATGTTACATTTTACTTTATGGGTTGGTTATGTAGGCTTCTTCTAACCCATTGCTTTCCACTACAAATAATAATACGATTAAATTAGTTCTTTACATTAAAAACCAAAGTCTCAGAACTCCAGTCATTCCATTAAATGTTATACCCCTTGATCTTCAAGAATAGGACTTGGAAATATGGAAGTATAGACCAGCCAAATTGTTTTACCTGAGCATAACCCCAAAACTAAGGACTTATTTTGTTGTCATGGAGGACTAATTGGGCTCATTGATTCGAGTTGAAAAATAAATGATGCGCTCATGGAATGGCATGCTTTGAGCACTACTGAAACATGTGAAAAATGAATGCCATATGCTGCATTTACTATAGGCCTATTGTTTACTTTTTTGTTGGTCACACTTTGATATCTTGAAAATATATCGCTGTTTAAAGGGCAAATCCACAGATGAAACAACATCAAAATAGTCGCCCCGCCTCTGTTTTTGGTAAATAAACTAAGGGATGGGCCTGGAGAAAAGCTTTACGTTGGGAACTACACATGCGGAGATCATCCGTTCACCTACTCTGCGTCTCACAAAGACACGGAGATTGGAACCAAAAATCTCCAATTTGGACTCATCAGACCAAAGGACAGATTTCCACCGGTCTAATGTCAATTGCTCATGTTTCCTGGACCAAGCAAATCTCTTATTATTATTGCTGTGCTTTAGTAGTGTTTTTTTGCAGCAATTCGACCATGAAGGCCTGATTCACACAGTCTCCTCTGAACAGTTGATGTTGAGATGTGTCTGTTACTTGAAGCATTTATTTGGGCTGCAATTTCTGAGGCTGGAAACTCTAATGAACTTATCCTCTGCAGCAAGGGAAACTCTGTGTTTTCCCTTCCTTTGGTGATTTTGGAGCCAGTTTGATCATAGCACTTGATGGTTTTTGCGACTGCACTTGAAGAAACTTTCAAAGTTCTTGACATTTTCAAGATTGACTGACCTTCATGTCTTAAATTAATGATGGACTGTCATTTGTCTTTGCTTATTTGAGCGGTTCTTGCCATAATAGACTTGGTCTTTTACCAAATCCGGCTATCATCTGTACAGTGGCTTGCGAAAGTATTCACCGCCCTTGGCATTTTTCTTATTTTGTTGCCTTACAACCTGGAATTAAAATTGATTTTTGGGGGGGTTTGTATAATTTGTTTTACATTGATTTACAACATGCCTACCACTTTGAAGATGCAAAATATTTTTTTGTGAAACAAGCTAGAAATAAAACAAAAGAACAGAACTATTCACCGCCTCAAAGTCAATTACTTTGTAGAGCCACCTTTTGCAGCAATTACAGCTGCAAGTCTCTTGGGGTATGTCTCTATAAGCTTGGCACATCTAGCCACTTGGATTTTTGCCCATTCTTCAAGGCAAAACTGCTCCAGCTCCTTCAAGTTTGATGGGTTCCGCTGGTGAACAGCAATATTTAAGTCATACCACAGATTCTCAATTGGATTGAGGTCTGAGCTTTGACTAGGCCATTTCCAAACATATAAATGTTTCCCCTTAAACCACTCGTGTGTTGCTTTAGCTGTATGCTTAGGGTCATTGTCCTGCTGGAAGGTGAACCTCCGTCCAGTCTCAAATCTCTGGAAGACTGAAACAGGTTTCCCTCAAGAATTTCCCTGTATTTAGCGCCATCCATCATTCCTTTAACAGGTTACCCAGTCCCTGCCGAGAAAAACATCTCCACAGCATGATGCTGCCACCACCGTGCTTGGGGATGTTTTTCTCGGAGTGGTGAGAAGTGTTGGGTTTGTGCCAAACATAGAGTTTTCCTTGATGGTCAAAAAGCTCAATTTTAGTTTCATCTGACCAGAGCACCTTCTTCCATATGTTTGTGGAGTCTCCCACATGCCTTTTGGCGAACACCAAAAGTGTTTGCTTATTTTCTTTAAGCAATGGCTTTTTTTCTGTCCACTCTTCTGTAAAGCCCAGCTCTGTGGAGTGTATGGCTTTAAAGTGGTCCTATGGACAGATACTCCAATCTTCGCTGTGGAGCTTTGCAGCTCCTTCAGGGTTATCTTTGGTGTGACAGATCACATGTGACAATTCATGTGAAACTTAGATTGCACCCAGGTGGACTTTATTTAACTAATTATGTGTCTTCTGAAGGTAATTGGTTGCACCAGATCTTATTTAAGGGCTTCATAGCAAAGGGGGTGAAAACATATGCATGCACCACTTTTCCATTTTTTTCAACATTTTATTAATTCAAACAAGTAATTTTTTAAATTTCACTTCACCAATTTGGACTATTTTGTGTATGGTCATTACTTGAAATAAAAATAAAAATATTTTTAAATTACAGGTTGTAATGCAACTAAATAGGAAAAACTCCAAGGGGGATGAATATTTTTGCAAGGCACTGTATACCACCCCTACCTTGTCACAGCACAACTGATTGGCTTAAACGCATTAAGAAGGAACGAAATTCCACAAATTAACTTTTAACAAGGCACACCTGTTTATTGAAGTGCATTCCAGGTGACTACCT
Source organism: Salvelinus fontinalis (assembly GCF_029448725.1). Classification (NCBI taxonomy): domain Eukaryota; kingdom Metazoa; phylum Chordata; class Actinopteri; order Salmoniformes; family Salmonidae; genus Salvelinus; species Salvelinus fontinalis. The sequence continues at coordinate 3,042,210 of NC_074700.1, read as the reverse complement.
CATGAAGTTGGTTGAGAGAATGCCAGGCATGTGCAAAGCTGTCATCAAGGCAAAACGTGGCTACTTTGAAGAATCTGAAATATAAAACTTATTTTGATTTGTTTAACACTTTTTTAGTTGCTACATGATTCCATATGTGTACACTAGGTGTATCCAATCTTTTGGCTGGTACTGTAGTTACTGATCCAGTTGCCATTTGGCTGTAAAGGTTATCACAGATAAGTAAACTCTATCTAGTCTGCACAGTCCAATAGCTGTTCCAATATAACCATTCAACTGTACCAAGAAATACCCGATGTTTCCAAACTTTTGACTGGTACTGTATATAAAGTACAGTATATATAAACTCAGCAAAAAAATAAATGTCCTCTCACTGTCAACTGCGTTCATTTTCAGTTTTCAGAGTCAGTAGAAAGGTCTCTTTACAGTCCTAAATTTTCATAACTGTGACCTTAATTACCTACCGTCTGTAAGCTGTTAGTGTCTTAACGACCGTTCCACAAGTGCATGTTCATTAATTGTTTATGGTTCATTGAACAAGCATGGGAAACAGTGTTTAAACCCTTTACAATGAAGATCTGTGAAGTTATTTGTATTTTTACGAATTATCTTTGAAAGAAAGGGTCCTGAAAAAGGGATGTTTCCTTTTTTGCTGAGTTTATCATTTATAATTTCAAAAACAGATGTGGCAACTACAGATTGCACCTTTAAGTCTATCAAAATTGTGTGAGGTTGAGCATCTGTCCATTAGGCATGTGGATTTTTTTTTTTATCAGCATGAATTAGATTGAGCAATAACCCCCCCCCCCCCCCCCCCACTTATATTCCATAGGCTGGGATCCGCACAGGCAGCTGTTGCAAGAGCACATTTTTCATTGGCTGTCCACTGGTTTCAAAAACAACGATTGATAGGCAGCTTAAACTTCTTGAATTCAAATAGCTAAATGAGAGAGCAGCAGTGTGATTTACAGCAATGCGCTATGTAGATAAATAACAAGTGTTTCCCATATCGCCGAAGACTACACCACTGCTACACCTTACCTCCAAGCGTTTATTCAAGTTGGATACTCTTTGGATGCCGACAGCAGTCGCACCATTGGAAGACTTTGCTTGGACTGTAGCCTTCAAAAGCCTATTCCTGCTCTTTTCCCGCGATCCATCAAACCCATTTGGTGTGTCATCATAGTGGTCTCTGTTCCACCTGAGCAAGATTTACCACAAGTCAAAGTTAAATTTCCCCATTTTTTTCCATGCTGATTTGAATGTCATTGAGATTTTTGGGGGGGCAAAAATCCTTTCTGAATGTAAAAGTAATCCTCGAAGTAATCATATCGTTTTTCAAAAGTATCTGTAATCTCATTTTTTGTTGGTAGCGTTTATGTGTAATGTAATACCCAATGTAATACCCAGTGTGTCTATCTGTTTAAATCAGGGCATGAGTCTGTGTTGAGTGTTATGCTTCATTTGTGCTCATTCATTTGAGCTGTGTTTGAGTTTCAGGAGGAGATTTCAAGTACAATGCTATATGTTGTTCCCTATAATTTTCCAAAATGAAAGAGAGAATAGAAATGATCTCTCTCTGTTGTGCAGTGATAGGAGAAATGCATCCTTATATGATTATGATTAATGTATAAAATGTCCTTGGAGGATATACTGTACTCTATGAAATTTGAGAACCATGTCCTGGATTTTTAAGAGTTTATATTTTGTGACCTCTTTTTGTTTGTGAGCTGTTGAGCGTCTCTCTTGAGAGGTTGTCATTTTTAATATAACAATAGCACACTTTTATATGCTATGTGGCAAAACTGCAACAAGTCTCAGAGAAATAGGACAAACAACAGCCCATAATAGATTCTGTTCCAAAGTCTCAGTTTGTGACTGAAATTCATCCAATCTAAGAAAAAAAGTGTGAATTCTTATCCTTCCCCTTTCCAATTTATTTTACCAGCTTCACAGTAGACAACTCCATCTGAGAACCCAACCCGCCTCTCTTCCCACTAGGGAAAGGAACAAAATCAATTTGCTAGAAACCATATCCACCATTTCCACATATTTAGAGAAGGAATAAATAGTTTAAACACATCAATGATTTATTCTCTCTCCTCCAAACTATGAGAAACCAACCCAAAGAAAGGAACCTGACTGTCATTATCTTGAGGGATCAGAGCCGGCTTTTCACTTCGACCCTGTGTTAGGATCCACATCAATTTAATATGCCATGGCCGTGCTCAGATCACTATTCTCGGGCCAGATTTAAGCGCTAATCTCGTACTTAGGCCCTAATACAATGAAAATGCATGGAGCAGAGATTGAGAGACGATATGCCGCTCTCTTAGATCAATTTCCGTTGGAGAAAGGAATGAGAGGAAGGCTGTGGTTATGCTCGGAGCCTTTGGAGAACGCGTGAGCTAGGGTGAGAGGTGGTGGAGTGGCTGGCTAGGGTGGGCTGAGCATTGGGATTTTAAGTGCTCCTAGCCTAGTAGTAGGACTACTTCAAGAGCTATATGTAAGCATTACATACTATACATAAGCATAGAAAATATAAAGAATACCACATAGATAATGTATATGCATTATCATTTGAACAAACGTACTGTTCCTAACTAGGGCTAGTTCCTAACTAGCCCATCAAATCTAATAATTCAGCAGAAAACCATTGTGGACAGCCTCCCATAGTTTTTGGGTGTGAAAAAATATGGCTGTGGATTGTTTTAACCCTCACTATGGTTCCAGACTGACTGATGAATGTAGGATTGGGTAGGCATGTGTTGTGTGCTTGCTCGGCCCTGGTGGGGTGACAAGGATTTATCTGTGTTTTGTCTAGCGTGTTTCGGGATCGTAGGGGAATAACGCGGCATGTTTATGGGGCCACCTCTTTCAATGAATCTCCACTGGGCTGGAGCTAAATGGGCCCACGTCAAGCAGAAGACAGACGAGAGGGAGGAAGGGGAAGAGGGAGAGGAGGCAGAGGAGCTTATCATGGCAGCCATGTTGGTTTTTGTTGCGTTAGATTTTTGTTGTGTCCTTGCTTTTATGTTGAATTTTATTTATTACCGATTAGATTCCCATTGACAGGTTAGATGAATAAATGCGTCTTCCTTATGTAGCCATATAGACATTGGGGGTCAAATAGATAAACAATAGTATTATTAATGTTTTCATGCTAACTGACTGAATATGCGAACTCCATTGAGAGGGATTAGTTTGCCCATATAAACTGTGATTTCCGTCCGTCTCCATTCGATGTTAACGTGGACATAAGAACGCCTCTCCCTTCATCCCGTGCTAGATGTCAGAGTCTCTGAGGCGACTGCGTACTGCTCCCCTGATAAGACAGAAGAAGTTACCCAGAACGTTCACGCAATGATTGAATGACCTTGACAGAACGTTGTGTTCTCCCACCTTATCTGTCAAGGCGTAGGGTGGTGGGGTCGGGCTTTCCATAAGTACCTGAGAGCACCTGCCACATCGCAGGCGCAAAGCCATCAATAAATCTCTTCGCTAATGCACCGTGGAATCTTTTCCCCTTCTCTAAAATTAATGCATGATAGGTGAGTGCTGCTTGGCAAGAAAGGCCAGGGATAGGAACATGTTCTTCCCACTACGGTAAAGTTAGCAGGATAAGCCTCACTTCCTCCCTCTTTCAGACTTAAAGTGCAGCAAATGTTTTAGTGCTAGGCTAGCACAAGAGTTAGCTTTAGTGACTGCATGGTGTGACACAGCAGATATCGCCTTACGGTCTGAACAGGATGTCTTTGTGATGCAGAGGGATTGGCAGAAACTCAGAGCTACTTAGTGTAGATATTCAGTAAGTTCCAGCTTAGTTAACTATGTCCCCTAAATTGTTCAAAGCAAAGGCATGCCATTGGCTCTAGTTATCTTGCAAGCTAGCACAATTGTTTGTGCTGTATGTAAGTTAAAATATCATGAGTGTAGAATATTAAACATAAATGTGGGTTTATAATTGTTGCTGCCTTTAAATCATTTTTAGTATTTTTTTCCCCAAGGCAGCAGTAGTTAGCATTTATAGTTTTCTAAATTTTCCCTGAAGAAAAAATTGTTATAATGAGCCTTTGCTGGAAACCATATGCCCATTCATATTTGAGGGTTCTCAAGAAATAGCACACACATACATGCAAGAGAATCGTAAAGTTGACAGAAATCATGTGTGTTTGTGTGGTACGTCCGTGTGTGTTGGTGTGTTCCTTAAATCCTGGTGACCATTAACCCTCGCCAACTGCACGCTTCCTCATCCCTTCTTAAAGAACATGCCAAACCATCCTCAGAGCGCGTCGTCAGATATTTGTCAGCCGAGCTGGCCTCCATCCCTCTTTCTCTGCCTCTCTTCACCTCATCATGGTCATTTGTCTTCTTCTCTACGAGACAGAGAGATGATTCATCAAAGGGGACAGACAGAAGCCATTTATTACTGCCCCTTTAATAATGCTCATAGAAACCCACTATGGTCTTCTTTCTCTCTCACTAGCGAATGGATAGCCTAAAACCTCTAAGGGATATGCATATCTTTATTGGAAAATCGTATAACTCTATACCAATTCGCTGTTCCACCCACCCACAACACTCGCGGACCCACACACACACAAACTGCAAGAATAGAAAATGAAGACACTAAAGCATTGAATCAAATTAAGTGGTAATTTCGAAGTACTGTAATGCGACCAAGGTTTTTTTTCTTTCTCTTGAGTGCATGAGATGCTTAGTATTCAATGCAGTGCTCTTTCCTCTTCTCCTCTTTCCCCCTCTCCTCATCCTCTTCTATAGTTCTACTCTTGCATCCTGGGAGTTAAGCACATTGCATGTTAAGTGATACCATTTCTGCGTGTTACTTGCATGGTGTGGTAGCGCTGATGTGTTCGGAGCAGGAAACCGACAATGACTGAACGTGTTCTGACTGAGAGTTGGATGGCTTCATGTCTCCAAAAGGACTTAATGAGGACTTTCCCATTAGCCATTTCCTGTGAACGCCATCTGATTCATTTATTATTATGACAACGACTGTTGAGTATTGGAACATATGTTTTGTCTACCTGATACAAATGGGTATATCGTGATATGGGGTGATAGAGAGTGATCGAGGAAAGATAGAGGGAGATACTGGGTGATTGGAGAGAGAAGGAGGGAGAGAGGATGATGAGAAAAGGAGAAAGGGAAAGGAAAGGGCACACTTAGTCAGCTGCACGACTGAACGCATTCAACCGAAATGTATAAGAGGGGGGAGATGGATGAAGAGAGCGAGAGAATTAGCAACGAAAAAGGAACAGGGGGATGACACAGTAGATGAACAGAGTGAGTTAGAGAGGGGGAGAAAGAATGAGAGCATCAACGAAGGTAGATGGAGGTAGTGAATATTAAATGAGAGCAAAATGGGGGCATGTTCTGATTCGCCACGGTTTGTTGATAACTCAGTGGCCTTTTTCGCTCGGTATAGTGTGGTTCATGCTTGGATGCGTTGTCTAGCGTGAGTCGGCCCCAGCAAGGTAGTGACAGGGGTGCCTGAGAAGTGCCTGTCCTAAATTCTAACCCTGGTATGGCCAGAGGGGGTTTATATGCCACCAGCTAGTGTGGTATGTAAATGTCACTGGAGTCAACAAAGCAAGAGATGTATGTCTATCTGTGAGTGAACATGACATGTCAGGTGCTTTTTCTCCCTGCCGTGTTAATGTGAACACCCACATGGATTTGAGGCACACGTGCAATACACACTCACAGCATACACACATGCAGGCAAACACACACTCACACATACATATGCACACACACACACACACACTCTCATACCATTCCCGTTGTATAAACCTAACCAAAGAATGTGCATGCATATCACATCCAATGCATTGTCCTTGCCGTTAACCATCCAGCCATGGAAAGTTAATCTTATACAGTGGAGTCTTCATCCCTAACAGAATATACAGTGTGACCTTAAAGTGAATAAGGTTTTGAAGAACTGCAGTATACGGGGAAGTGTAGCCGCTGGCACATTAGCATGTGCGTTAGCTGAGGCGGGTGGCTTTTATATAGAGCTTTTAGCACAAGCCGTTTGTCAGGGGGATGCATCATCCTTTATCTGCGCATTACATGTCTCCCGGTGGACTCTGTAGAGCGGCCGATATTATTGAGGAGCGTTGAGCCTTATTAAATTCCCAAGCATATTACCAGTCTATCTTTGCGCTCTCTCTCTCGTTGCAGTTTAAGCATGTTCGGTCGCTCTCTCTCTCTCTCTCTCTCTCTCTCTCTCTCTCTCTCTCACTCTCTCTTTTCCCGTAAGCTCTTTTCTATCTCATCTTCTACCTCTCTCTTTCTCTCTCTAGCCACACTCTCTTTCTCTCTTTCTTTTTCGGTACGCACTCTCTCTCTCTCTCTCTCTCTCTCTCTCTCTCTCTCTCTCTCTCTCTCTCTCCATCCAAGACATATGTGTGGTAAATATACACCTTCATTGATTTTCAAAAGACACTTCTCAGATATTGAAATCTGTTACTTGTTATAATACCGTGCGCTGGAGTATGTGTCACTCATTTTACGGCTAGACTATCGCCACAACTTCTCTGCTCTGTTTTTATTCTCCTGCGTCAGTTGAGGCAAACATTGTTAACGGTAGGAGTCAACGAATTGGAAATAATGGTTGAGATTAAATTGTAGAATTCTGAAGAGATTTTCACTTTCTTTCTTCCTTTTTACCTCTGCAAAGTGATACATATAATTATCATCTCATGTTGCAGTCTTTTTGCTTGGTTGTGAAAAAGCATAGTCGAATTTCCTTACCCTTGTCTGCTCCACCATAGCCGTCTCACCAAAGGGGGTGCTGTTGGCAGTACAGTTTGCCTCACACATTCCAGCGAAGCACATTACCAAATCACTTTTTCATTGAACTGTATTAGTATGACAGGGAGGCTAAGTTGGAGTGTTTATAATGATGGATGTGTGTGTGCTGAGGGGTGTTGTGTCTCTTTACGCTCTCCCAGTTGAATAGAGTCTCCCTTTGTGCCGCTGCATTTCCTGGAACGCCATTGGCTCAGCCCCAGGAAGTGCCTGGCGCTCTGCATTCAGCAACTGCCTTTTGCCATTATTTATTATGTTGACATGTCTGACGACGCACGCCCCTGTAGCTGAGGGATCACATTTACATATGACCTTGCACAGAGCAATTGGGAGAATGAGGGACTTGTGGAGAGTTTTATGCATTGAAATTATACACTTTGTTCTGCCGCTGCTGTTGGAATATGAATATGAAAGTAGCAGAGAAACTGTCAAATCACTCAGGGTAAATGTAACTGTGTGGATTAAGGGATGTGTGAATGTGGTGTTGTGGTTTAGTGGTTTGTGTGTGTGTGTGTGTGTGTGTGTGTGTGTGTGTGTGTGTGTGTGTGTGTGTGTGTGTGTGTGTGTGTGTGTGTGTGTGTGTATGAATCAGTGGAGGCTGGTGACTTGTGAAATTTAGGAGGATGGGAGACCCACGATATAGGCACAGAATGCACGGAGACAAAGCGTGTTTCAAAAACATTCCAGACCTAAAGCATTTAATAAAATACATTTATTGCACAGTATTTTGCATAATGGGAATGAGAGGGCTACTTACACGCTTTGTTGGGAAGGGATCACAGTAGTGATTGAATAAGGGTATGAGGCTTGAGTTGAGGTGTTCAGAGGCTTGACTTCAGTGCAGGACAGGAGTTGAGGTGTCCATAGGCTTTCTGTGCAGGACATGCTCATCGTGGATGGATGGTGTTGGAGAAGAGCTCATCTCTTCCACTGAGGGCAGGACAGGATTTGACTGTGAAGACAATAAGACAATACACACTACACAGTTAGACAAAAGAGCCAAGAATGAGTTAGTCCAAGCAAGGAGTAAAATCATTGATGTGTAATAATGTGATTGTGTTTGTGTGTGTGATTGACTCTACATACAGTAAATGAGAGAAAATTAGGGTACTCACAGTGCTTGGAGAGGAAACATTTAATATGCCAGTGGATGAGTGAGCACATGAGACACTGCTTCAGTTCATGTCAAGAGAGAGTTGCCAATGGTAGTGGAGTGAAGTGGTCACCACCTCTTAATCAGGGTACAGGAGGCGACTTAGCAGTAAATACAAATAGCAGATACATTCCATTACAGGTGTGCCATCTTAGCAATGAATTCCTCCATGAAGTTAAACTCACACATCTCATGATTCACAATGTCACACAGAGACTGCGCATCCTGCCCACTTGACACATCAAAGTATCCCAAAGAAACGTTCCTAAATAAAGCCCTGATCATCCACATACCTGATCATAACTGGCAACTGCAAGCAGACTGGTGGTACCATAGGTCCCAGAGTGGTGGGGCATTGTTTTTTCCCCAGGGGCCCGTATAAGGTATGACCATGATTAATCCGTTGTGAAAAGGTTTCATATGGGCTTTGATGGGACCGGTTCTTCCTAATCAGGTCACATGGTTTTAAAAAAAACTCCTGGGAAAAACTCCTGGCCCTGGGGGAGATGAAAACCCTGGCAAACTGCAGCGACCTTATAGTTTTTCATATGAATTATATTTAGATTCTACCCAGACAAAGAGACAACAACTGATAGACAATAAAGGTCACAGGGCTGCGCTTGCTTTATGCATGTTTGCATCATGCAGGCCTGTGCAATTGTAGGACTAATAAAACATTTTCTCACACTGGTCATCACTCATGTCGATTGATTAATTCCCCGTCAACTATTTGGGATTGAAAACATATAGGCAGCCTGGCCAGCCCAAGTTTGAATATGTGCTCTTCACTGATGAGTCGCGGTTTTGTCTCACCAGGAGTGATGGTCGGATTTCCATTTATCATCGAAGGAATGAGCGTTACACCGAGGCCTGTACTCTTGAGCAGGATCGTTTTGGAGGTGGAGGGGTCGTCATGGTCTGGGGCGGTGTGTCACAGCATCATTGGACTAGGCTTGTTGTCATTGCAGGCAATCTCAACGCTGTGCGCTACAGGGAAGACATCCTCCTCCCTCATGTGGTACCCTTCCTGCAGGCTCATTCTGACATGACCCTCTAGCATGACAATACCACCAGCCACACTGCTCGTTTTGTGCGTGATTTCCTGCAAGACAGGAATGTCAGTATTCTGCCATGGCCAGCGAAGAGCCTGGATCTCCATCCCATTGAGCACATCTGGGACCTGTTGGATCGGAGGGTGAGGGCTAGGGCCATTCCCCCCAGAAATGTTCGGGAACTTGCAGGTGCCTTGGTGGAAGAGTGGGGTAACATCTCACAGCAAGAACTGGCAAATCACAGTCCATGAGGAGGACATGCACTGCAGTACTTAATGCAGCTGGTGACCACACCAGATACTGACTGTTACTTTTGATTTTGACACCCCTTTGTTCAGGGACACATTATTCAATTTCTGTTAGTCACATGTCTGTGGAACTTGTTCAGTTTATGTCTCAGTTGTTGAATCTTGATATGTTCCTACAAATATTTACACATGTTAAGTTTGTTGAAAATAAACGCAGTTGACAGTGAGAGGACGTTTCTTCTTTTGCTGAGTTTACATAACGTTACCAATTTGTTTGCCCTGACCAAAAAGGCTGTATGCAGCTGCTATTATTAGTAGCCTACAGTTGGTCATCCTGAAAAATGTTCTCGTTTTCATCCCATACAGCATGTCAGGTCTCTAGATTTTAAGTTTAGCCTAGGTTGCTGCAACATTTATGGCATGAGTATTTTCTTGTGTTTGTCCAGAATGATTGTGCTATCACCTTTGCGGCGTCTTGCTCTCTCTTCAATCTCATTTTTAATGGATGATGCGATTGAAGCGATCAAATCATTCGAAATTGATTTCGACATCCCAGAAAAGAAAAAGTCGGAAGTTCCATATGTTCAGCAAGTAAAGCATCGTAACGTGCAATTACCTCTACAAACTCCTTGTAGTTGCCCTTGTTAGCTGAACTTTCCCTCTCGTCATGTCCTCTAAAGTCCAATTATTGCGTGCCCAGAAATGCAGTGGTGTCGATACACCGCTTGAGAACATCACTGTTTCGTCTTACTTACTCACTGTGTTGCGCAATTTGACTATGCAGACAGTCATCCATTACATGATTGAGTCTGATGCGGGCATTTATATGCTCCCTGCTTTTGTTGAGCCTTTATCTGAGCAGTTTTCTTCAGGTCACTGTACCCCCCCCCCCCTTCGAACCAAGGCTCAGACATTCCAAAAGCAGGCAAGGTCAGCAATATTGGAGGCTTGATGAAAGTCTCCCTGTTAACCAGCTATTCTTTTGATACCATTTGGTATAGAACGCCCTCACCTTTTCATCCTTCTTCGTGAAACTGATCTCAGGCAGAGGACGACCCTCGGTTTTAATTCACACCTTTTCCGTGTACCCCAGAGAATGAAAGGGTTTCTTCAACAAAAAGTCCACAACATTTTCCGTAGCATTGGCCATTCTGGCAGCTAAAAATGGCACACTCACGCTTGGTATCTAGCTAGCTACTGGTACTTGCTACTGAAGTTAGCAAGGCAAATTGAAATAAATTACCCTAACTGGACACAAAATTAATGTTCTAAAATCCAGAAAACTATTTATAATCTACCTACTTTGTCTCCTGTAATTTGAAGAAACTCATTTGAATTAAATAATATCCTAAAAATGCTCAACTATCACTTTTCACACTCAATCTCTATACGATAATGTCACCAAGCTTCTCAACACATCGAACCCCCATATAATGCTCTGCAACATAACCCCAATACAACACACTAGGTTAATTCTATGAATCTAATCATTTACATTACATTTAAGTCATTTAGCAGACGCTCTTATCCAGAGCGACTTACAAATTGGTGCATTCACCTTATGATATCCAGTGGAACAACCACTCTACAATATTCACTTTACACTTTACAATATCCACATATCCCTACCGGCCAAACCCTCCCTAACCCGGACCCAGACGACGCTAAGCCAATTGTGCGTCGCCCCATGGACCCCCCGGTCGCGGCCGGCTGCGGCAGAGCCTGGGCGTGAACCCAGAGACTCTGGTGGCGCAGCTAGTACTGCGATGCAGTGCTCTAGACCACTGCGCCACCCGGGAGGTAATCCTATGATTGGATGGAGGTCGTCCTTCGGGAGTGGTCAAAATTACCATGTAGGTCTATGGAAAGGGCTGAGGCCTATGAGCATCCTAGGGTTTGTATTGAAGTCAATGTAGCAAGAGGAAAATGGAAGCTAGCTGTCATCCGGCTGCACTGTGGTGCTACCCCAGAGAGTGCTGTTAACCTGTCTAGGATGAGGGTGCCGCTAGCGGCACTCCCCCCCCACCCCCACTGAAAAGGCAGAGCCGCGAAATTCAAAAACATTTTTTTTTTTAAATATTTAACTTTCACACATTAAAGTCCAATACAGCTAATGAAAGACACAGATCTTGTGAATCCAGCCAACATGTCCGATTTTTAAAATGTTTTACAGGGAAGACACAATATGTAAAGATGTAAATCTATTAGCTAAAAACACATTAGCATAATCCACCATCTTTTATTTGTCCACCAACAACAGTAGCTATCACTAATTCGGCTAAACTAAGATATTTATAGCCCCTAACCAAGAAAAAAACTCATCAGATGACAGTCTGATAACATATTTATGGTATGGGATAGGTTTTGTTAGAAAAATGTGCATATTTCAGGTAGATGGCATAGGTTACAATTGCACCCACCGTCACAAATGGACTAGAATAAATACATAGAGCAACGTGTTTACCTACTTACTAATCATCAAACATTTCGTAAAAATACACAGCATACACTAATCGAAAGACACAGATCCTGTGAATACAGACAATATTTCAGATTTTCTAAGTGTCTTACAGCGAAAACACAATAAATCGTTATATTAGCATAGCACATGTGCAAACATTACCCCAGCATTAATTCTAGCCAAAGTGAGCGATAACGTAAACATCGCCAAAATATATGATTTTTTCACTAACCTTCTCAGAATTCTTCAGATGACACCCCTGTAACATCACATTACAACATGCATATACAGTTTGTTCGAAAATGTGCCTATTTAGCCACCAAAATCATGGTTACACAATGACAAAAGTAGCCCAGCTGGTGAGAAAATGTTGGTGCGCCATATTAGACAGTGATCTACTCTTATACATAAATACTCATAAACGTGACTAAAAAATATAGGGTGGACAGCGATTGATAGACAATTTAATTCTTAATACAATCGCGGATTTATATTTTTTAAATTATCCTTACTTTTCAATACAGTTTGCGCCAAGCGAAGCTACGTCAAAAAACATGGCGTCCTAAGCCACTAACATTTTTCGACAGAAACACGATTTATCATAATAAAAATGTCCTACTTTGAGCTGTTCTTCCATCAGTATCTTGGGCAAAGGATCCTTTCTTGGGTCTAATCGTCTTTTGGTGGAAAGCTGTCCTCTTGCCATGTGGAAATGCCAACTGCGTTCGGGATGAACTGGAAGCGTGCCCAGCCATTCACAGCGTTTCAGAAATAAATGTCCCAAAATCGCACTAAACGGATATAAATTGCTATAAAACGCTTTAAATGAACTACCTTATGATGTTTTTAACTCCTATAACGAGTCTTAACATGATTACTCCCAACACTAATGCTTGGAACAGGTGCGGGTCGGTGTCCTCCACGCGCATAACGCAGCTCCAAAAGAGTGACTAGCTACAGGGTTTTTTAATTTATAGTGCCTGTGAACGCGCAATCGACCCCATTCAAATCGTCATCACGTAAAGGCATCCAGGGGAAGACGTAAGCAGTGTCCGTATACTCATAGCAATAACAGTGGCCTTTTAACTGACTCCAGATCAGGGGCCAAAATTTCTGAAATCTGACTCCATGTCAGGGAAATTGCTGTAGAATGGGTTCTGTTCCACTTAGAGACAAAATTTCAACTCCTATAGAAACTATAGACTGTTTTCTATCCAATAATAATAATAATATGCATATTGTACGATCAAGAGTTTTGTAGGAAGCCGTTTCAAAAATTACACGATTAGCATAAATAGTGACAACAGCGCCCCCAGCCTCAACAGGTTAAAGTTACTATAGACCTTAAGTGTGAACAGTTTTATCAATTATTTGGTGACATATGAATATATTGAGTATAGTTGTCTCTAAAACGGCCAACTTTTTAAATGTTTCACTGTTTACATTTCTATGACATTTTACTGAGGAGGATGGTCCTCCCCTTCCTCCTCTGAGGAGCCTCCACTGGTGTGCATGCATCCATGTGTGTTTCTTGGGGATATCAACCAGAGGACAGGCCCCTGTGGAGTACCACAAGCATCCCCACATGCTTTGTCTCTAAATCAAAGCACACTACCTGAGCCTCAGTCCTCCTACAACCACATATCCCTCCTTCACCTCCCCTTTGAGTTTTACTGTATAATCAGAGCCGACTGGCTGCCTTCAGATGAGGCGGAAGAGAGCGAGCGAGACATCCCTTTACAAACTTCATTATCATTATGGTGTGCCAGAGCCGAGTGTTGCCTGTCGAGACAGCCTGAACCATGAAAGTTTAATGCGGAAAATATCCTGTAGGTGTTGCATTTTTTATGGAGTGACGGTGGCAGGAATTATCATTGGGTTGGTGGGTTGGTGGCGCCCCCCAATACTGTACACGTGCCATGCACGTTCACAGCCAGTATCCCCTCCTCCTATGGCTGGCACGCTCTCTCTCTCTCTCTCCCTCTCTCTCTCTCTCTCTCTCTCTCTCTCTCTCTCTCGCGCGCTCTCTCTCTGTCTGTCTCTTTCTCGTTCGCTCTCTGTCTCTCTCTCTCTATAGTAAAGGACCCAGCAAAGGTAGAAATACAGACACAATGAAATAACTGAATACGAACACTATCACAGATTAAGGCCATAGCCACCATATGCCTATTTTGTTTTCTTTTTCCCCTTCTTTGGAAAATTAGTTTGGCCTTGGGCTCTGCGAGGTAATCTGCAGGCATGCTAACTTTCGACCCTCTGGTGATTGATTCTTAGAGACGTCCGTGGGACAAAAACAGTTTGAATTCTGCCGTTCATGAGAGACTCATCAGTGAATCGGATCAATGCCGTATAAATATTTCCCACAACCCACCAGTATTAGAATCAAGGAAGCACAGACGGAAAGGAAAGGGAGAGGGAGGAAAATCAATCAGCCCAGAGCTCTGCTAAAAAGAAAAGGAGGAAGAAAGAAAACGATATGGAAAAAAACATCCGTGAAGCACATTGAATAACAAAGCATGTTTCCCTGAAAACATCAAAGGCGAAGGGAGAAAAGGCATAGCTGTGTATGTCGCCTATAGCATCTGAGGAACACGTTGGCTTAGCACTTCATATGAACTGTAAAAATGGAATACTGAAAAACATAGAACATAGAATGCATTAATAGTTCAGGAACCAACCTGCAGCATGCTTCCAAAGATATATTGTAAAAAACATACATTTTGGTTGAAAAAACTAGTTTTAATGACTACAACCTAAGTGTATGTAAGCTTCCGACTACAACTGTACTTCTGTGCAAGGGTGTTTATTTACATAGTGAATCTGGAATAAAAACAACAGTACTGCCACCAAAAGTATACATTATGGTACAGATAAAAACAATAATCTGAAAGAGATGCTCCTTTTGTAGGGTCTAGTAAAACAACTCCTGACCCATCAAATGGCCAAACACCTCTAACTCCTCTCAGAAATCACCTTCAACCAAAGAGGTTTATCCTATCATCTAAATCCACTAACTTTTACCTCAGAGCACTCTCTGTGTCCAGACCTACTCCCAAATAACCCAACACCTCTCCAGTTAAGAACTATCACTAGCTCTCTGTCTTCTTTTTATTTTTGGTAGGGGAGCCATTTGATTTAATTGACTCATTTTGTCAGTAGGAATCAGAGGGGAAGCGGGCTGTCTCTTTGATCCCACAGACAGGCGGCGTAAACCCCAGTGAAAGGTGCATTTAATAACGAATGTTCTCCTCTGATGAGCCTGCGAGAAAGACAAATTGAGCCCCTGGTGCTTTAAATAATGCACTTACTGTGCTTTAGCTTGGGCGTTAGCGCAGTTGCTGTTTCTAAACCGCCCTGTTTAGAACAGAGATTGTCTGGTGTGTGTCTAGTGTGTCCTCAGCTCCTCTCCTTCAACTGCACTGATCTGAGAAGAAGATATGAAAGCAAGATGGCAGATACTGTATGGCTAGTTGTTTTTTTAACTTTATTTAACTAGGCAAATCAGTTTAAAACAAATTCTTATTTACAATTATGGCCTAGGGACTGCCTTGTTCAGGTGCAGAACGATTTTTGACCTTGTCAGCTCGGGGATTCGCTCGTTCAACCTTTCAGTTGCTTTCCCAACACTCGAACCACTAGGCTACCTGTCCATTTCTTTCCCATCAGTGTTTATTAAGAAAAGGATACAAAGAGAGGAAGCCACTTTTGACTATTGAGATATAGCCGCAGTGTTTCTGGCTGTCTCTTCTCCCTTGTGGCGGTCACACAATTTTGTCAGCCGGTGATCGTCGGTAATTGACCGTGAATTAACATAAACACATTTAGCATCTCCTGGCTTCGACACATAGCCTACAAGACATTTTTAAAAAGTCTAAGAAATCCATGTAATATAGCCTACACCTAAACAATAAATCCATTATTTATTTTAGACAGGTCTAAAGAAGCATGATATGAAGAAAATGTATAGCATACTCTGAGTTGTCCTTATGTAAGGTTCTGATGTAGCTTCGTCAAATGTCTGTGGGCTACACTAGTTCATTTAGCAGACACGATTTTAGATATTATTTTATATTATTTTATAGTATGAAGAATGCAAAGCTGAATATATTATAAATATTGTCTCCAAACAATTTGAGGGAGTGCGCACATGCGGCTATTCGGAAAAGAAAAAGGAACTCTTATATGCTTAATTTAGAGTTATTAATGTACGTTTAGTTGTTCTATAAACATTGGGCCGTGTGTTGATTTTTAATACATTGTAAGACTGCATGATTAGATCCAAATGATGATTTGATAAAAGTCGCTTGAAAGGCATGAGCCTTTTTTTAGCTGCCTTTACACACTCCAATAGTATCTCATTCACAATTTGACAAGCTCTTGATAATGTCTCGAATTTCACGGCGGCATCCCCTTTGTGGCCGTTTGGCACCCTAAAAAAAGCCATGCCTTTTGCGGCCCAGAGTGCTGCGTTGTGCCCTTCTCCCTGAGTGTGCTGCGCAATCGGAAACACTCTCACTCACATGGCTCTTCGTCACGTAATCGTGTCTTTCTCAGAGGCTACAAGTGAAGACAGCCACATCGGAGACGCAACTGCGGGCGTCCTTATCTATTTCCGAGGTGCGTATTTGCAGAACTGTCCACATTTACTTTTCGTCAGCCAACAAGATGAGTAGGCCTAACGAACAGCAAAAGCACTTGGCTATGTCAATCTACTATCCCCCATAGTATAAAAGTTTACCCATTTTATTCTGTACGAGAAATAAATATTCCAAACATAGTCTAGGACAGTTGTGGGATGCGATAGATTCCAAATTAATACAACCACTATTATCAAAACACCTTTTTTATGCAATGTGGCTGACACAACATATAAACATTTTTACTTAAAATGTTGATAAAATATTGTAAAATACTATTTCTTCACATTATAAGCACAGCAATGCACACATGGTAGTAGGCTATAAGGGCAAATGTTCCATTCACGGAAAACACCATTATCAAAAGTCACCGCAAATGCAATTATGCATGTCATGCTTTTATTATAAAGGTGCAATTTTATGGTGAAAAGTCGCAAAAAAGGCGAAAAAAGCAAATTTTGTCATCCATCGGACTTTTCTTGATTTAATCTTGTCTTTATATATAATAAATATTATATGGTTGACGTTTGTTTTAATTTAGAATGGACCATTATTATGCACCTTTATCGAAAAGGGCATTGGGAAAAAATACATGTCATCTATGCACTTAAATAGCGAATGGAGAACGCTTTTCCTCGTGTCAGCCAGGTAGGCTATACTCCTGTTGTAAATATAAGCAAAGTGCTTAATATTAGGAAAGTTGAGAAATAAATATAGTAGGCTTAGCCTATAGAAAGCTGGTGGAATCCTCGTCTTTTTATTAGCAGCCATCACTATGTATTTTCCCGCAATTGCATAGCCAATAGAAATATTGCGCAACATGAGCTCATGGGCTCTCATAAAGTGTTTGATTAGATTTTTGAATACATTTGCATTGATGTCAGAGTGATTAGAGTGACAATAGAGTGATGAGTACCAGGCAGTTAGCATGTTTGGTAAGCTACTAATGACCAGCAGCAGCATCAGAATTTGGAGAAGCCTAGTTACCTTGACTCAACGGTCATGTGGAATTTGACTGCCTTCATGACTCGGGACTGCCGGTGTGGTGGTAATGGAGAGGTGAAGTGGGGATGAGGAATGTGTTCTAGGGATCTTTCTCCCCGTGAAAAAGAAGTGTTCTAATTTGTCCATCCAAAATCTTTCAAAGGGATGGAGGGAATCAGAGTCAAATCCAAATCAAATCAAATTGTATTTGTCACGTGCACAGAATACAACGGGTGAAATGTACCTTACATTGAAGTGCTTACTTACAAGCCCTTAAGCAACAAAGCAGTTTTAAGAAAAACAATAAATAAAAGTAACAAATAATTAAAGAGCAGCAGTAAAATAACAATAGCGAGGCTATGTACAGGGGGTACCAGTACAGAGTCAATGTGCGCGGGCACCGGTCAATCGAGGTAGTATGTACATGTAACATGCGGACATGCACTAACATACACACTAACTTGTGCACACGCACGCATCACACACACACACACACACACACACGACCAGTGTTTGTTGTGGCTGCCTCTCTCTCTCCTGCAAGGAATAAGGGGTATATGGATTGGTTGGTGCCACCCCAGTGTCACAGTGTCACTGTGTCACAATAATGGGCTGTAACCACGATGTGTCTCCCCCATGGTACCCAGTCCCCACCCGACTCATACACTGTTAGATATGGCTTAAACTTGGAGCTGTTCTTAACTCAATATCAAACCATTTCTGGGCATCAATTAAGTAAGTACCTTGCTGTGATTGCTAGCAATTTTTTTTTTTACAAAAATAGCTTCTTATCAACGAGCAATTTCTCAAGCAAGATTTTTGCTAGGACTTTCTAGGAGTGGTCTGAGTGGGGAGGGGAAATTGAAAACTAGCTGTTATTGACAGAGAGGTTTGGAACTCTCTTTCTTATTGGTCTATTAACTATTTTACCACCTTGTGATGTCAGCATGCAGGCCAAAACTCCATCCCACCAAAACAGCTCTCAAACTAAAAGGTCATTATAATCATTTTCACAATTTCACAGTATTATTCCAACCTTATAGTGTGGAAATATATACTGAACAAAACTATAAACGCAACATGCCACAATTTCTAAGAGTTACAGTTCATAGAAGGAAATCAGTCAATTGAAATAATCTAATTCGAGCCTAATCTATGGTTTTCACATGACTGGGCAGGGGCACAGCCTTTGACGGGTCTGGGACGGCATAGGCCCACCCACTGGGGAGCCAGGCCCAGCCAATCAGAAAGAGTTTTTCCCCACAAAAGGGCGTTATTACAGACATAAATACTCCTCAGCAGTTTTGTGAAATTGGCAATTTTTGTATTTTGAAAAAGTTATTTTAACTTTTATTTATCTAGGCAAGTCAGTTAAGAACAAAGTAATACTTACAATGACAGCCAACCCCAGCCAAACGACGCTGGGCCAATTGCACACCACCCTACGGGACTCCCAATCACAGCCAGATGTGCTTCAGCCTGGATACGAACCAGAGACTGTAGTGACACCTCTTGCACTGAGATGCAGTGTCTTAGACCGCTGTGCCACTCGGGATGTAACAGTCCTGACCTATTTATGTTAGTTTTTATGTGTTTTGGTCAGGGCATGTGTTTTGGGTGGGCAGTCTATGTTATCTGTTTCTATGTTGGTTTCGGTTTGCCTGGTATGGCTCTTGATTAGAGGCAGGTGGTTTGCATTTTCCTCTACTCAAGAGTCATATTTAGGTAGGGCATTCTCACTGTTTGTTTGTGGGTGATTGTCTCCTGTGATGTCTTCGTCGTTGTCGATGTGTTTTTTCACTTACGGGACTGTTTGGCTGTTCGTGTGTTTCGATGTAACGTTCCTGTCCGTGAGTTTACGTTTATGTATGTGAGTTTATGTTCAGGTTCCGTTTTACGTCGTTTTGTTATTTTGTAAGTTTTGAAAGTGTTTGTTTTCGTGTCATCAGTTATCGTTGTAAATAAATAAAGATGGCATATTTCCCTGACTCCGCATTTTGGTCAGAAGATCCTTCTCTCCTCACCTCTTCCGAGGATGAGGAAAGCGACAGCTATAACAGAATCACCCACCAACAAAATGTGACCAAGCGGTATGGGAATGCTCGACGGCGCAACAAGAACTTCTGGACTTGGGAGGAGATCCTGGACGGTAGAGGACCTTGGGCTCAACCAGGGGAATATCGCCGTCCAAAGGAGGAGAAGAAGGCGTCGTACTGGTAAGACACCGTGTTATGCGGTAAAGCGCACGGTGTCCCCAGTACGCGTGCTTAGCCCAGTGCGGGCTATTCCACCTTGCCGCACTGGGAGGGCTAGGTTGGGCATCGAGCCGGGTGCCATGAAGCCGGCCCAACGTAGCTGGTCTCCAGTACGTCTCCTCGGGCCGGTGTACATGGCACCAGCCTTACAGGTGGTGTCCCCGGTTCGCCTGCATAGCCCAGTGCGGGCTATTCCACCTCGCCGCACTGGCAGGGCTACGGGGTTCATTCAACCTGGTAGGGTTGGGGAGGCTCGGTGCTCAAGAGCACGTGTCCTCCTTCACGGTCCGGTATATCCGGTGCCACCTCCATGTACCAGTCCTCCGGTGGCAGCCCCCTGTACCAGGCTGTCTCTCCGGGTTCTCTCTCCTGCTGTTTCCTCCTCTCCAGTGCAGCCGGTGCCTAGACCACGCACCAGGCTGTCTCTCCTTCTCCTCCCTACAGAGCTATCTGTCTCCCCAGCGCCATCTGAGCCATCAGTCTCCCCAGCGCCATCTGAGCCATCCGTCTCCCCAGCGCCATCTGAGCCATCCGTCTCCCCAGCGCCATCTGAGCCATCCGTCTCCCCAGCGCCGTCTGAGCCATCCGTCTGCCATGAGCCTGCAAAGCCGCCCGTCTGCCATGAGCCTGCAAAGCCGCCCGTCTGCCATGAGCCTACAGAGCCATCCGCCAGACAGGAGCCGCTAGAGCCGTCAGCCAGACAGGAGCCGCTAGAGCCGTCAGCCAGACAGGATCTGCCAGAGCCGCCAACCAGACAGGATCTGCCAGAGCCGCCAACCAGACAGGATCTGCCAGAGCCGCCAACCAGACAGGATCTGCCAGAGCCGCCAACCAGACAGGATCTGCCAGAGCCGCCAACCAGACAGGATCTGCCAGAGCCGTCAGAGAGCCATGAGCAGCAAGAGCCGTCAGAGAGCCATGAGCAGCCAGAGCCGTCAGAGAGCCATGAGCAGCCAGAGCCGTCAGCCCGCCATGAGCAGCCAGAGCCGTCAGCCTGCCATGAGCAGCCAGAGCCGTCAGCCTGCTATGAGCAGCCAGAGCCGTCAGCCTGCCATGAGCAGCCAGAGCCGTCAGCCTGCCATGAGCGTCGAGAGCCGTCAGCCTGCCATGAGCGTCGAGAGCCGTCAGCCTGCCATGAGCGTCGAGAGCCGTCAGCCTGCCATGAGCGTAGAGAGCCGTCAGTCTGCCATGAGTGTCGAGAGCCGTCAGCCTGCATGGACCTGCCAGAGCCGTCCAGCCAGGACCTGCCAGAGCCGTCCAAACAGGACCTGCCAGAGTCCTTCAGCCGGGATCTGCCCCTTGTCCCGGTGTTGCCCCTTGTCCCGGTGCTGCCCCTTGTCCCGGTGCTGCCCCTTGTCCCGGTGCTGCCCCTTGTCCCGGTGCTGCCCCTTGTCCCGGTGCTGCCCCTTGTCCCGGTGCTGCCCCTTGTCCCGGTGCTGCCCCTTATTCCGGTGATGGTCCTTATCCTGGTGCTGCCCCTTGTTTTTGTGCTGCCCCTTGTCCCGGTGCTACCCCTTGTCCCGGTGCTGCCCCTTGTTCTGGTGCTAGCTGTTTATTTAGGGGAAGGTAGTGTTAGGGTGGTCAGTGGAAGGGGTAGAAAGAAGAGGGGAGTGACTATGGTGGTGCGGGGACAGCGTCCTGAACCGGAACCACCACCGTGGTCAACTGCCCACCCGGACCCTCCCCTGGACTTTGTGCTGGTGCGCCCGGCGTTCGCACCTTGGGGGGGGGGGTACTGTAACAGTCCTGACCTATTTATGTTAGTTTTTATGTGTTTTGGTCAGGGCATGTGTTTTGGGTGGGCAGTCTATGTTATCTGTTTCTATGTTGGTTTCGGTTTGCCTGGTATGGCTCTTGATTAGAGGCAGGTGGTTTGCATTTTCCTCTAATCAAGAGTCATATTTAGGTAGGGCATTCTCACTGTTTGTTTGTGGGTGATTGTCTCCTGTGATGTCTTCGTCGTTGTCGATGTGTTTTTTCACTTACGGGACTGTTTGGCTGTTCGTGTGTTTCGATGTAACGTTCCTGTCCGTGAGTTTACGTTTATGTATGTGAGTTTATGTTCAGGTTCCGTTTTACGTCGTTTTGTTATTTTGTAAGTTTTGAAAGTGTTTGTTTTCGTGTCATCAGTTATCGTTGTAAATAAATAAAGATGGCATATTTCCCTGACTCCGCATTTTGGTCAGAAGATCCTTCTCTCCTCACCTCTTCCGAGGATGAGGAAAGCGACAGCTCTAACACGGGACCCCAAAGTAATGAGGATGAATATGAGGAGACCTATATCAGACCTCTATTCCACCTTGATAGTTACCAGAGCTCAGATGCTGCCAGTTGGATATCATCCATAGGCATCACGGGGACAATCCCCATAAACGAATAAAATTGTGTAATCAGAGAAACGCCCTTACAGTTACATTGAATTAAACTACTTCTTACCATTTCGGACACAGCTATGTCGGTAAATGCATTTGTTATTTCTGGTGTTTCAGAGAAAAAATGGTCTTGGGACACAAGGTGGAAACAGACACAAAGGTGTTGTTGCCGTTTGAATGAAGTTAGTTAGGGCTATCGGGTTGTCATGGTGAATTGTATGGTTAATCAATGGTACAGTACTCATTGTTGCTGAACAACAAGGACATTTTACTGTCTATTTTCAACTAGGGAAGCAGAAAGAGACTGATTTAGCCTCCAATTGCTTGAATTACTCTTATTTTGGTATCTTAGTAAACTCTTGCAACAATACCAGACAGAAATCATACTGCTTTTGTTATACATTTTGTACTTTGCAGTAGCTGACAAAAACATAGCTATTTCCTGATGTACATCAAGGTCTTATGAATCTCCGAGAGTTCAGGTAGACTTTGATGAGGCTGTAGGTGCGAGCAATGTCTGCTTGCACTCTGCCCTCTCGGCATAATCCCCCTGAAAATATGAACCTGAATAATTTGTCTTTAGCTCTATTTGAGCTTTTAGTTATATTATGGCCCAGAGTGGGGCCAATACGGCTCAGTGGTGTTAGTGTGTATGATGTCTATCCTTTTATCCCCCCTAAAAGCCTTTCCCTCAGGGTCAACTTAATTACACCTCGCCACCTCACGTTTGGCCGCGCCATGACTCATACTGCCTCGCTCACAACTAGCTAGCACCATGCTATAGAGGCTACAGATGGCTAGGGGCTAAAGGCTAGTTGGCTCTCTCACAACTACCATGAGGAAGGTGGTGGGTGCTAGTAAGCTCACTTATGACTAGTGTTAGGTGCTAGTTGCCTTTATTTAGCCTTCTGGCGTAGCAGTTTTTCAAAGTGACTAGCAACTAGCTGCTGTAGGTGTTACATGCTACTTGGCTAGTTTGTATAGCTTTGTAGGGTAGTCGTCACTGACTGGAAGCAGGTAAGCAGACTAGTAGCAGTGTTAGCAAAACTGGTACTGTATGTTTGTTACCAGAACTATCCTAAATTGCTTTTGGTGTATCTATAAATACAATGTAAATATAAATCCATACATGAATAACAATATGACTTGCACTATGTAGGTCACACATATTTGTATAGTAAGCAGAATATATTAATGAAATTCTGATGCAATTCCAAGGCTATTGTTAGGGGTGCCTTTGCCAACTAGTATGCCATTACTTAGTAATGACAGGGTTTTTGTAACCCTCTCTGAGAAGTACATGTGCTTTAAATGGAGCAGCGTTTGTACCTACCACATTTAAACTATTCTGGGACGGGATCTATGCGATTCCCAAGATAAGCTGACATCTTTTGAATCCCCATAATCTGTGTGACACAAACAATGTTAGAGATACTTATTTTTACACACATACAGCCTATGTCTTTTTATACAAGCACAGTGATTTAGGGATGGTTGTTATAATTCCAGTTAGTAAAGAGAGAGGCACAGCACAAACCGAGGCAGGTTTGGGGGGGGGATTTAATTGAAATTGTATTTTGACAAATAAGCATTTAATGGTGTAAAATAAGTAATTGTGTTGGCGCGCCTGGCAGTGTGTGATAAGGAATGACAGTGGAGAGAGGCAATGAGACTTCCTTCTAAAAGACTGGAGGAAGAGAATTTAATGCAATAACAAACAACAAACAAAAAAACACACATTTTCAGATTTAACCCCTCGCTGACGACACAGTAAAAGCTCAAGCCCTACCATTTTCTGCACAGCTGACGCCCCTCATTTCCCATTAAAATGTATATACTGTACATGTCTGTGTATCTAATGCTATACTGTGCCCGACTCTTTTCTGTCTGTGTTTGCCTAGCATTGTGTCATGATGAAACACTGAATGCACTGGTAAATGTATGACTGCTTTGGAGTGTGAAGGCAAGAATGTTTGTTTGTATGTATGAAAATGAGCTTTTTGTGTTATCAGTTCCGACCAGTGTAACGTGTGTTCCATACCAAAACACCTAGCGCTTTTTAAAATGGATTTGATGTGCCACAACAAGGAGAATGGGATAAATTGTAAACCAAATACTGTATGTAAGCAATATGATACTCAGTTCCATCATACTTTAAAATAGCATATGCTATGTTATTGTGCTAATGTATAGTTTGTTGAAATATGCTGTGCAACGTTTAAAGTAGTAGTGTTGCAGGAACATATAGCGAGCTTCGTATAGCATATCTAATCCTACAGTGGTAGTATAGGACCATCTAGTATTTTGTTGAGGTAGTTATTGTGTTGTGGTTTCCCCGTGAGGCGGTTAGGCAAGCTCCATAATTTTACCCAGCAGACTATATGAGTCACTGTTTTCTGCTGTCTGCATCGTCCTGCTGTCGCTGCTGTAATGGATCGGGTCACACTGTCACCCTGGGCCTCTTAAGGACAGGCTTGAGAACAGTCTCCCCTGCTACCTGTCACCGTGGCAGGCATAGGGCTGTGGCAGGCATAGGGCTGTGGCGGTCACAACATTTCATCAACCGGAGATTGTCAAGCAAATAACTGTTGGTCTCACGGTAATTGACCGTTAATTAACATAAACATGTTTAGCATCTCCTGGAATCCTACAAGCCATTTTAAAAACTCTAATAAATCCATGTAATATAGCCTACACCTAAACAATAAATCGGTTATTTATTTTAGGCAGGTCTAAAGAAGCATGATATGAAGAAAATGTAGTCTATTTCAGAAGAAAATAATAGAATACTCTTGAGTTGTCCTTATGTTAGGTCCTGATGTGGCTATGCCAAATGGCTGTGGGCTGCACTAGTTCATTTAGCAGACAGGATTTGCTTATAATTCGGTGGCATAATTTTATATTATTTTAAAGTATGAAGAATACATTTGAACAATGCTGAATAAAATATAAATACTTTCTCCAAATGATTTGTGTGAGTGTGCACATGCGGCTATTCTGTGTTGAGGGGTTAACCAAGAAATAGGTACGCCTATATGCTTAATTATTAATGTAACTTTAGTTGTTCTACAAACTTTGGGCTATATGTTTAGATGTTTAATACATTGTAAGGCTGCTTGAAAGGCATGAGCTCTGCTTAGTGTTTTGCGCAGGCTGTACACAATCCAATAGTCTCTCATTCACAATTTTACAAGCACTTGATAATGCCTCACGGCGGCATCCCCTTTGTTACCGTAATGTAGCTCCAAAAAACCCATGCCTTTTGCGGCCCGGAGTGCTGCATCTGCCCCTTTCCCTGAGTGTCCTGCGAAATCCGAAGGGTCTCTCACTCACATGTCACATGCTCGGGTCTTTCTCATAGGCTACATAAAAGTGAAGACAGACAGATCCGGGACGAAACTGCGCGTGTCCTTATCCAATTCCGAGGTGCATATTGAAGATATTGCAAATGTCCACATTTACTTTTCGCCAGCCAACAAGATGAGTAGGCCTAATGAACAGCAAAAGCACTAGCCTATGTCAATCTACTATCCCCAAAGTACAAAAAGTCGACCTATTCTATTCTGTGCGAGAAATAAATATTCTATAACAAAGTCTGGGACAGTTGTGGGATGTGATAAATCCCAAATGAATACAACCACTATTATCAAAACAGCTTTTTTATGCAATGTGGCTGATGCCACAGATCAGAACGTTTAGCTTAAAATGTTGATACACTATTAAGGCTATTTCTTGACATTATAAGTGTAGCAATGGTAGTAGGCTATAGGCTATAAGCGCAAATGTTCCATTCGCGGAAAACACCATTATCAAATTATGCATGTAATGCTTTTATTATAAAGGTTCATTTTTATGGTGAAAATGATCTTCCCCAAACGTGTTGTTTATATATGCCAGTTAGGCTCTGCACCCCTTGTGAAGTGGATTAATGTGCATCATTTTAAGAAGTTATTTGGCCACTTTAGTTGTGATACAAACCTTTTTAAAACATATAGGTCTATGGGCTAGGCAGCGTGCGACTATGATTCAAAAAAGTCACAAATAAAGGCAAGTGATAGGCTAATATTGTCACCCATTCAACTGTTCTTGATTACATCTTGTCTTTACATATACTAAATAATATATGTGACATTTGTTTCAATGTAGAATGGACCATTATCATGCACCTGTCTGGAAACAGGGGCAGCAGAAAAAATACATGTCATCAATGCACTTAAATAGCGAATGGAGAGCGCTTTTCCCCGTGCCAGCCATAAGCAATGTGCTTAATATTAGGAAAGTTAACAAATAAATATAGTCGGCCTAGCCTATAGAAAGCTGATGGGATCCTCGTCTTTTTATTAGCGGCCATCACTCTGTTTTCTCCCGCAATTGCATAGCCTATAGAAATGTTGCGCAACATGAGCTCATTGGCTCTCATGAAGTTTTTGATTAGATTTTTGAATGCATTTGCATTGATATCAGATTGATTCGATGGATGCTGAGCACCAGGCAGTTAGCAAGTTTGGTAAGCTGCTAATGACCGGCAGCAGCATCAGAGCCTAATTACTGTGACTAAACGGTAATGTGGAATTTGACTGCCTTCATGACTCGTGACCGCCGGTGTCTCCACAACAGCCCTAGGCAGTTATACAGTATATGCCTTTACACCATATCCACCTGCGGTGTAGGAGATTAGCTGCTAATGCTAATGATGTGCTTAGTTAGCGTATGGCATTTGTGTGTGTGTACGTGCGCAATGAATGCATGATTTTTGGCAAGTATATATGTAATATATATATATATATGAATGGAGGAGCATGAGGAGGAGGAGGGTCACCTCTGAATTTATGGGTCTTCGTTTTCCAACCTGACTAGCTAACTGATTGGGTAGAGAAAAGAGGAGACAGAGAGAGAGAGTAGCGTAAGAAATAGAGAGTCCGATTTGGTAATTGACTGTGAGATCGTCACTAGACTGAAATTATGCTAGTTAATCTCTCTTCAATAAATCACCTCTGGAGTAGTCCCGCAGTACACTCATTATGCCAGATACTCATTATTGCCAACGTGTTGAAAGAGAAGAGCGGAAAACAGCCATGAAGGCATAAATGAAGCACTGCCGGAGCTGGTCTATTGCTTCTGTACATTAGCCTAAGACATGATCCAATACCCAATGGAAATGACAAATACATGAGCTATAAGTATTTAGTACAGACCCATCATTGGGTTGCAGAATAATGCCTTCATCATCCTTTCAGACTTTTCAGAAATCACAATTTATTTTCCATTTAGATATTCATCAGTGTATTCTAGGAAGAGTGCCACAAAGTGCCACGGCAGTTGGATATTTTATGCTAAACCAATAAAGGTCAAGGAGCTGACCACCATGTTGGAATCCAACCAGTTGCCAGTAGCTTTGTAGAATCCAGACTGAAGTGGCTGCAGAGTGTCAGTGTTTGAGCTAGGGATTTAAAGGTGATTTGTAGGACTGTACTATCCTCCGTGTCACGCAGTGGCACTCAAACACCTCTGACAGCGCGCGCGGTGTGTGTTAATACCAACAATTACTGCTGTTGCGAACGTAACCCACTGCGTCTCTCATCTTCAAAAGGTCAGGACTATCCAGGCCTCCCTTTCATTTTCTTCCCACAGATCTCTCTCATGTTTCATCCCTCCTTAATTGTCTGGCAAACAGCTAAGCAGAGAAAGACAAATATCCCCTTTTTCCGTGTGGATGTTGTTACGTCTGTATTCCCCGTCAAGTGTTTAATAGTTCAACACCTCCCTTTGCCTCTCTCTTTTTCTCAATGTACCTCTACCAATTTTCTCTCCATTTCTCTTTATTCCCTTTCCTTCCCCCTTCCTCCCTCCTCTCTCTCTACCATGCCCATGTTTTGCACCACCTTTAATCATAGCACTATTAGAGTTGTTTGATGGCGAGGCTATCTCTCAGGCGTAGGGTTATGCTGCAGGGGCCGCCCAAGTGGCAGATTGCTCCCAGTAAAACTCAGCCTGTGAGGCAGTAGATCCCTGGCCAGTAATTAGTTCTCATACCCAGGCTGGGTTTCACCTAATTAGATGAAACCTATTAGTGGAGAGAATGGGAGAAGACGACAGAATGACTGTATAGTGAATGATAGCTCTCTTTCTATTACTTTCTACTCCCACTATTCCTTCCAGCTTAATCTCTGTCTGTCTGTCTCTCTCTCTCTCTCTCTCCCTCTTCTTTTCCCTCCATATCCGTTCCTCTTTTTATCATAAAGGCCTGAGAATTTTTGACAGCTGGTTTGAAGTAATCCTTATGACACCTGGCATTGTACGCTGTCACCTCCCTCTGATTGGTCTTTGGAGTAAATAGATATATCCTATCAGAGGGCTTTGATGAAGTTATGAAGGGATCACATACTCATTTAAAAGCCAATCTCGGCTGCACTCAGAGCCACTGTCTCGTGATCCAGCCAAGATGTTTTAAATATTGTATTATTGCTTTGTCGGCAGTGAGAATACATACAGACGGATAAACAATTATCCGTCTTCTCAGCAATAACAGTTTTATTTCGGTAAATCTAAAGCATGCGAAAGGCCTCAAGACTTTTGACTGTTAATTACATTTTAGGAGTGAGTTTTTTTAGACGCTTAACTAGGGAAATGTGACACGGGTTTCAGATTGAATTTTGTAGAAGAAAGATGTGTCCATTGTAGGGAGAGACATACCACTAGCCTAAGATGAATAACACCATGGTCTTTAGGGCAAAGAACACGTGTGTGTGTGTGTGTGTGTGTGTGTGTGTGTGTGTGTGTGTGTGTGTGTGTGTGTGTGTGTGTGTGTGTGTGTGTGTGTGTGTGTGTGTGTGTGTGTGTGTGTGTGTGTGTGTGTGTGTGTGTGTGTGTGTGTGTGTGTGTGTGTGTGTGAGAGAGAGTGTGTGCTTGAATGTGTGCATATGTACAGTATGTATATTTCTCTATCTATCTACATCTCCCCTGCCATCTAGCAATCCTTATTAGCCCACTGCATTCAGGCAGGTATCCCTCAGATCAACCCTCTCCCTCCACTAATCACTCTGTGTAACAGTGTGTGTCCTTGAGGCAGAATAGGTCCATGGTCAGCCTACTATCTAGCCTATATCTGCTGTGTCATGACTCACCACCAACCCCCAGCTCACTCTCTCTCTCTCTTTCTCGTGCTCTCTCCCTCCCTCCCTTTCCCAACCACACTGACCCCTATCTACTGTGATTTGAATTTTGATAGGGGAGAGGGAGGGAGGGAGGCGAGGGGGAGAGAGAGAGATGGTGTAAAAACAGACATGCTGTGTTGATGTAAACACACACACATACTGGCGTAGACACACAACCACACACCATATATCCGTCAACTTCATACTCTGCAACATCTCAGTGAGTAGTCCACAGTAAGACCCCATATCTAGTAGCTATTGTGCCTCTGCAGGAAAGGCCTTTTTGAATAAGCCCACAGTACTTTAGCCTGTCAGCTGATACAGGCATTGAGGAAAGCCAGCAAAGTAAAGCCTGGCTCAGTGCAGCCACTGGCCCACTTTCAGCAGTCGAGCTTTAAGACACACACGTGCATGCATGCACGCACGCATACTCACACACACACACACAGAAAAGAAGCAGAAATATCTTCCCACCAGCGTTGTAACAGCGGGTAGTTCACGGTGGCAGCATTGACTTTTGTCCATGTGTAATTAACTCAAAGAAAGGAGGAGAGACATCTTTTCCCTTCTCAGCTGCCCTCTCAGCCACCTGTCCACCAGTCTATACCTACGAAGTGGAAGCCTCTTTTGAGTCCATTGAAAGGGGCTGCGGGCTGGAGACAGTAGGCATTATGTACAGACCCAATTGGCTGAAAGCCCCTTGGGTTAGAGTGACAGTGGTTAGCTAGCTGGGCGCATGGCAGGCACAGCCACTGTTTCCGGGCTCACCCTGGTCTGGTATGTTCTCTATATCACAGTGGTAGTCTTCTGCCCTGTGGAAGAAACCTTGGATCGGCCTTGGTATGGGGCTTTGAAGCTCTAAGGATGTGGCAAATGCTTTGACAGTTGAGAATGATCCACTTGTTTTGTTATTATGGGAGTGGGCTTGAGGAGTGCTGGTGAAAGGACAAAGATCCGGCCCACTCTTAGGTATTTGTATTGTATACTTAATGAATGTAGGTTCTTAACAATTTTGTACTTCCTTCTTATAGACATTTTTTTCCTGAATTGGGTGTTTTCCTGAGTTCATATTTGTGAGTACACATTAATTAGCATTTTTGAGTCATACATTACCATAGTTTTGTCCCTGTGCCCAACAATATGGCCTTCCTCCTGAGTAAGCTGTCACGATTCATCTCTATAATTCCGAGTCATAAGTCTGACTCATTTACTCAGACTAACACAGTAGGAACCTTACCCTTTCAATGACCTTTGTCTAAAAAATAAAATGCTCACTAGTACAATGTGATCATTAACAAGATGTAACACAAACCGGTAAATGTGTTCTTAAATAAAAAATATAAACTTTAAATGAAAAATCCAATTATACTTTTTTTTGTGTCTGTGTGTGTGACTGGGAGGGGCACACCAAATATAGCACGCTCACATCCTCTGGAATTTTGTTGCTAATAAGACAAAAGACAGTGAAATAAAAAATCCGTATTATGACTCTTTATACCTTTTGGTCACAGAGCCTTGTTTTAAGTGTTCAACTCCATTGTGTCCTCCTCCCAGAGCGCTAAGAACCTTGGCGTGATCCTGGACAACACCCTGTCGTTCTCCACCAACATCAAGGCGGTGGCCCGTTCCTGTAGGTTCATGCTATACAACATCCGCAGAGTACGACCCTGCCTCACACAGGAAGCGGCGCAGGTCCTAATCCAGGCACTTGTCATCTCCCGTCTGGATTACTGCAACTCGCTGTTGGCTGGGCTCCCTGCCTGTGCCATTAAACCCCTACAACTCATCCAGAACGCCGCAGCCCGGCTGGTGTTCAACCTTCCCAAGTTCTCTCACGTCACCCCGCTCCTCCGCTCTCTCCACTGGCTTCCAGTTGAAGCTCGCATCCGCTACAAGACCATGGTGCTTGCCTACGGAGCTGTGAGGGGAACGGCACCTCAGTACCTTCAGGCTCTGATCAGGCCCTACACCCAAACAAGGGCACTGCGTTCATCCACCTCTGGCCTGCTCGCCTCCCTACCACTGAGGAAGTACAGTTCCCGCTCAGCCCAGTCAAAACTGTTCGCTGCTCTGGCACCCCAATGGTGGAACAAACTCCCTCACGATGCCAGGACAGCGGAGTCAATCACCACCTTCCGGAGACACCTGAAACCCCACCTCTTCAAGGAATACCTAGGATAAAGCAATCCTTCTGCCCCCCCCCCCCCCCCCCCCCTTAAAAGATCTAGATGCACTATTGTAAAGTGGCTGTTCCACTGGATGTCATAAGGTGAATGCACCAATTTGTAAGTCGCTCTGGATAAGAGCGTCTGCTAAATGACTTAAATGTAAATGTAAATGTAAGTGCTTATTTGACGGTATTGGTTCCGACGACTAGTATGATTTATGTGGTTATTAATACAGGCATGTCAATGGACAGCCCTAGGGAAGTAGGGGCTTTCAACATGGTGGAGCAAGGAGAGAGAGGAAAAAGTGTCCTGCACAACATAGAGAAGCTTTCTCTGTCTGCCTTTGATCTTCTGGCCTAATTCATTATCACACTGTGAAACCTCTTCCTATTTAGCTGGGCTCTGGAGCCAATAGAACGTGCTGCTATGGAATAATCAGCTTCTCTCTACTCTTACCAAGAGCACTTCACCATAAACTATATTAACTCTCTTTCTTCATGAAATATCCATATTTGCACATTATTATATTACAGTATACAGAATTAGTATTATTATGTTGATTTGAACAGGGACAATGAACAACAAAACATCCGTCTCATCAAATAAAATACAATTTTATTTGTCACATGCACAGGTGTAGGTAGACCTTACAGTGAAATGCTTACTTATAAGCACTTAACCAACAATGCATTTTTAAGAAAAACAAGTGTTAAGTAAAACATAGATAAAACAAAAGTAACAATTAATTTAACAGCAGCAGTAAAATAACCATAGCGAGTCTATATATACAGGGGGTACCGGTACAGAGTCAATGTGCGGGGTCACCGGTTAGTCGAGGTAATTTAGGTAATAGTGTAGGTAGTGTGAAAGTCACTATGCATAGATAATAAACAGAGAGTAGCAGCAGCGTAAAAGAGGGGTCTGGGTAGGTCTTTGATCAGCTGTTCAGGAGTCTTATGGCTTGGGGGTAGAAGCTGTTAAGAATCCTTTTGGAACTAGACTTGGAGCTCTGGTACCTCTTGCCGTGTGTTAGCAGAGAGAACAGTCTATGCCTAGGGTGGATGGAGTCTTTGACAATTTGTAGGGCCTTCCTCTGACACCGCCTGGTATAGAGATGGCAGGAAGCTTGGCCCTAGTGATGTACTGGGCCGTACGTACTACTCTCTGCAGTGCCTTGCGGTCGGAGTCCGAGCTGTTGCCATACCAGGCAGTGATGCAACCAGTCAGGATGCTCTTGATGGTGCAGCTGTATAACCTTTTGAGGATCTGAGAACCCATGCCAAATCTTTTCAGTCTGCTGAGGGGAAAAAGGCTTTGTCGTGCCCTCATCACGACTGTTTTAGTGTGTTTGGACCATGACAGTTTGTTGGTGAGGTGGACACCAAGGAACTAGAAGTCTCAACCTGCTCCACTACCCTCATCGATGAGAATGGGGGCATGCTCGGTCCTCCTTTTCCTGTAGTCCACAATCATCTCCTTTGTCTTGATCATGCTGAGGGAGAGGTTGTTGTCCTGGTACCAAACGGCCATTCTCTGACCTCCTCCCTCTAGGCTCTCATCGTTGTCTGTGATCAGGCCTACCACTGTTGTGTCATCGGCGAACTTGATGATGTGTTGGAGTCATGCCTGGCCATGCAGTCATAAGTGAACAGGGAGTACAGGAGGGGACTGAGCACGCACCCCTGAGGGGGCCCTGTATTAAGGATCAGCGTGGCGGATGTGTTGTTACCTACCTTTACCACCTGGGGGCGGCCCGTCATCAAGTCCAATATCCAATTGCAGAGGGATGTGTTTAGTCCCAGGGTCCTTAGCTTAGTGATGAGCTTTGAGGGCGCTATGGTGTTGACGCAGAGCTGTAGTCAATGAATAGCATTCTGACATAGGTGTTCCTTTTGTCAAGGTGGGAAAGGGCAGTGTTGAGTGCAATAGAGATTGCATAATCTGTGGATCTGTTGGGGCGGTATGCAATTTGGAGTGAGTCTAGAGTTTCTGGGATAATGGTGTTGATGTGAGCCATGACCAGCGTTTCAAAGCACTTCATGGCTACAGACATGAGTGTCATGGGTCTGTAGTCATTTCGGCAGGTTACCTTAATATTCTTGGGCAAAGGGACTATGGTGGTCAGCTTGAAACATGTTTGTTTTACAGACTCAGTCAGGGACAGGTTGAACATGTCTGTGAAGACACATGCCAGTTGGTCAGCGCATGCTCGGAGCACACGTCCTGGTAATCCGTCTGGCCCTGCGGCTCTGTGAATGTTGACCTGTTTAAAGGTCTTACTCACATCGGCTACGGAGAGCGTAATCACATAGTCGTCCGGAACAGCTGATGCTCTCATGCATGTTTCATTGTTACTTGCCTTGACGCAAGCATTGAAGTAATTTAGCTCGTCTGGTAGGCTTGTGTCACTGGGCAGCATGCGGTTGTGCTTCCCTTTGTAGTCTAATAGTTTGCAAGCTCTGCTACATCCGACGAGCATGGGAGCCGGGTTAGTATGATTCAATCTTAGTCCTGTATTGACACTTTGATTGAATCGAACTACACCGGCTCCGACGCTCGTCGAAGAAATGATTTAGCCAACAGCTAATAACAGCTAATAAATGATTTAGCCAACAGCTAATTTCCGTCTGCAGTCCCCAGGCAGGCGCGAAATATGGCCCGGAAAACATACCTCAATCCAGGGTTGAGAAATGCGTTGTACTCCGGGACAATTCTGAGCATTTATCATCCCTGGATTGAGGTATGCTTTCTGAGCCATATTTCGCGTAGGCTCCGTGTTGTCTTAATACACACTGGGATGCTGTCTGACCCTAGTGCAGCTGTAAACAAGCGGGTCTGTTCTGCTGGTTAGTGAACATACAATCAAGAAAAACATTATATATGAACAGACAACATACAAACATCATACGTTTATAAAATAAAATGACAAAGTAATAATAAAAACTAAGGTCAAGACATACAGATAAGATTCCACACAGAAGTCATGACATTGCACATAATAATCATCGGACACATTGCTATTGGACCTATGGGTTGTAAAAACAAATAGTAAAAAAATAAGAAGCTACAAAAACGGTTCATAAGGGTCTACAAACCTACCGTTCTTTTAACCACTTTTTCACCTTTTGTGTAAAAGCAATGGCACTAGCCACACATGTTAAGTTTCCTGGAGGCTGGTTCCAGTGGTGCATTGTCTTTTACAGTGCACCACTGGAACCAATTCGCATTGTCTTTTACAGACAATGCGAATTGGGTCGAAAGCTGTTCTACACACTTGAATTCTACAGTTTCCATTCACCGCTCCCCTGGGATGTGACCCTATAGATAGTAAAGTGGTCACTTGAGCAAGTCCATGTAAACATTTAAAAAGCAGCTTGGTCATGTGAAGTCCTATTTTTTCCTAACTGCTATGACTGGTTTTATCACAATGCGTGCCAGTGGACTTCTGGTAAGTACTGTATGCTTTAGTGAGAAAGTGTTGGGATCAGATACGACTACTCTTACCCATCCCAAAATGAAAAATCCCCCCCGCCCATCACTTCTCACCTGCATGCATTTATTTTGTGTAAAGGGATTGGGCAAAGGTAACATTTGGGGTTGAGAGTTACCCTTTAACTTGAAGATACATTTTCAACCAAAGCTTGAGACCCTAGGCCTATATGTATTGTCTGTTTTTAGTTGAACTCTGGGTTGAATTTAAAACGATAGCTGTTGATGACTTCTCAAATGCTATATAGGCCTAAATAGTGTAATTGATGATATGACTTATTCAATATGGTTACTTTTCATTTGCTCAATTAAACCTACCCTTTGAAATCAATAGAAAACACTGAACAGTACTTTCCGAAAGTATTCACACCCCTTGACTTTTTCCAGATTTAGTTGTATTACAGCCTGCATTTATAATAGTTTAAATTAAGATGTTGTGTCACTGAACTACACAGAATACCCCATAATGTCAAAGTGGAATTATGTTTTAAAATTATCTTACAAATTAATAAAAAATTAAAGCTGAAATGTCTTGAGCCAATATGTATTTAAACCTTTGGTTATGGCAAACCTAAATAAGTTCAGGAGTAAAAATGTCCTAGTCACATAATAAGGTGCATGGAATCACTGTACCCCACACATACAATTATCTGTAAGGTCCCTCAGTCTAACAGTGAATTTCAAACACAGATTCAACCACAAAGGCCAGGGAGGTTTTACATTGCCTCAAAGAAGGGCACCTATTGGTAGATGGATAAAAAAAGACAATGAATATCCCTTTGAGAATGGTGAATTTATTAAATACACTTTGGATGGTGCATCTATACAGCCAATCACTACAACGATACAGACATCCTTCCTAACTCAGTTGCCAGAGAGGAAGGAAACTGCTCAGGGATTTCACCATGAGGCTAATGGTGACTTTAAAACAGTTACTGAGATTAATGTCTGCGATAGGAGAAAACTGAGGATGGATCAACAACATTACAGTTACTCCACAATACTAACCTAATTGACAGAGTGAAAAAAGGAAGCCTGTACAGAATGAAAATATTCCAAAACATGCATCCTGTTGGCAACAAGGCACTAAAGAAATACTGCAAAACATGTGGCAAAGCAATTCACTTTTTGTCCTGAATACAAAGTGTTATGTTTGGGGTAAATCCAATACAACACATTACTGAGTACCACTCTCTATATTTCCAATCATAGTGGTGGCTGCATCATGTTATGGGTATTTCTGTAATCCTTAAGGACTGAGGAGTTTTTAAGGATAACAAATAAATGGAATGGAACTAAGCACAGACAAAATCCTAGAGAAAAACCTGCTTCAGTCTGCTTTCCACCAGATACTAGGAGATGAATTCACCTTTCAGAAGGAAAATAACCTAAAACACAAGGCCAAATATAAACTGGAGTTGCTTACCAAGATGACATCGAATGTGGCCTAGTTACAGTTTTAACTTAAATCGTCTTAAAAATCTATGGCAAGACTTGAAAATGGCTGTCTACAAATGATCAACAACCAACTTGACAGAGTTTGAAGAATAATTTGCCTATATTGTACAATCCAGGTGTGCAAAGTTCTTAGAGACATACAGAGAGACTTAACTATAATTGCTGCTAAAGGTGATTCTAACATGTATTGACGAAGGGGAGTGAATCCTCAAGTAAATGAGAAATGTTTGTTTTTCATTTTCAATTGGCAAAGATGTATAAAAACTGTAAACTTTTGCACTGTATTTAAGTATTAAGATATCTCTCAATAATCATTTTCATAATGGCACATGTTTGGCTTGGTTAAAACCATGGATGGGAAACCAAATGGAAAGCTGTAGATAGATCAACTCTCCTGTTGGAGGTCCTGCCAAGCCAAATGTTGTTGTTTTCTGATAGTGGATATACCATTGAAGATCTGACACTGCTTCAGCGGTACAAATTCAGTATATTTCATAAAAGGTTTGTCTATGTTGAAAATTGGTTACCATTGTAAGAATATTCCCACGATAAATACACGACGCAGAGGACTAAAAGTCAATAGAGTACTAACGATCAATGGAAATAGTGTTTTTTCTGTAATAAGAGAATAATGATCAATGGGTCAGAGACATGGGAGGAATTTCAGTCCGGGACTCATAGCTACATGGCAAGTTCTCATTTGTCTAAAATTGTGTATACATTGAACCTGAAATAGAATACTTGTTATTTGGCCATTGGCCCAGTTTTATTGCAAGGAATTCTAATTGGTCAACCACAGGCTAGGGCTTATAAACTACATCCTGTCCCTTTGTTCTGTGGAGAGAATCACAGAAGAGAATCACTGAGGACAGGGGAGAATGAACATCTACCATCTACCTCCATCCAGGATTTGTTCTCTTTGAATAAACCTATTTTCCTCCCCCTGATTTGCTTTGGGGTCTGTGTTATTGAAGAGTATCATCAACTGATAACACTTGGTGCTGTGACCCGGATGAATTGGTCTTGAACAATAACAAGGAAAAACTCATCAACTGTGTGTTGATCCAGGGAAAAGAAAGAGAGAGGGCTGAGTGCAACTCACCATGGGATTCATCTCTTAATCTCCTGATTGACTGCTAACATATTGCTGGGTGAGTCTAAACCGATCTAATTTAAAAGAACCAAATCAGGTTTAAAGTAGTGCATGCAATGAGTGATATGTATCTGTGATGTAAAAGTTTCAATTCCTTTGTTCTGTTTGTTAAATCTTTATTATAGGGGTCCAAGTCCTCTATTAAAAGGTTAGAGTCCTTTTTGTGAAACCTTCTTGTTGCATAGAAGTGAGTTGCTAGTTGAGTAGTCATTTTTATACGTGTGGGTAATGTAAGCCTTCAACAAGCTTTTGAAGTGAACACAGGTTTTATGGGTAATCAGGCCCTACAGAAACAATTTGTGTTCTATAATATAAGAGGTTTGATATATATATATATATATATATATATATATATATATATATATATATATATATATATATATATATATATATATATATATATTTATAGGGGTTAAATAAAAATATAAACATAGAGATATATATTATACAACTTTAGAAGTTAATGTAATGCCATTAAGTGAGAAAACCACTCTGGAAAAGGGCGAGACAGCTCCTCTGGAAGTGAGCATGACAAATATTTTACATTTCAAATTAGAGAATTGTAGGCACGAGATAATTAAGAAATATTATCATTGTTGACAAAGATGGAATATGGAATCTGTCTGATAGACATTCTCTGTATTTTTCCCCAAGCTTTTTGTATAACTCCTTGACAAAGACGCGATGGTCTTTAACTGTTTTAGCCGAAGTAAGAAAACAGGATGAGAAATTTATTCTGGAGAATCATGACAGGACATTGCAGAGAGATATACTGTAGATAGTTTGAGAGCTCTTGGTGAACAGATAAAAACCCTGAAAGGAGAAATTCAACAATTACAGGCAAGGGTTGTAAAAAAAAAAAGACTTGGCTCCAACATGTGGACTCTTTGTTCCCTCAATCTACCCTCAGGCTGAGTTGTGCAAGGATGATCGGGTTTCAAGCATCTGGTCAGCACTGCCTGGCTTTGAGTCAATAGATTCTGACAGCGATGATGAACGATGTCTTAGGCCAACCAGAACACAGGTTGTAAAAGGTAATAAATACAAACCTCCAGTGACAGTAATCACACATAAATCAGCATCACCAAAACAGTTGGATGAATGAAATATCCACGAGAAGTGGGTATGAGAACATGGGACCATTTGAAGTCTGATAAGAAACTCTACAATCTACATCCTTATGATGGGTTACGGTTATTAGCCTTTGTTTTGAACAACCGTGAACACGGTGTACTTGACGAAGAGGTTTATAGAGTTGTGGGTGGTGAAGAGCAAGATGTGGCCGATGGATTTCGAGCCATACGTGTTTTTCTTCAGGGTCTGACCAATGCAAGCACCGAAAGTGTTAAAAAACCGAAAGAACCGTTTGTTGAATTTGAAGAAAGGTTTAGAGCAGAAGTGGTTAAACACAGTGGGTTACCCGACATGAAAGATGAAGATACACTCAATTCCTCCAAAAATGTGGCAATCACACATCAGCTGATGCACTCCATACATGATGATTTGCAAAAAACTTTTGTTTCCACAACTACAGACTGGGAGAAGACAAAACTATGGCGATATCATCGACAGGTTGTCATGACTGGACAGAGACATCAATCAACATAACAAACCGGCTGTCATCAGAGTTGTGCAGGTTCCGAGTGAAACCAACAACATTATTCGTTCCGCAGGAGAGAAACCTAATACATGTCATTATTGCAGGATTTCTGGTCACTGGCAATGAGAATGTCGGAAAAGAAAACGTATTCTTATGAGGAACGGCCAGGAGAAGCAGGGTCCGTCTAAGGGAACATGGTATCAAGACAAAAGCCCCAACAACACAATGCTGATGCAGAAATGTAAGAAGCTCTCTCCGGCTCAGCATCAGAGTTTGCTGGATACCGTGGAGGGAAACTTAATAGACCCCCTCATATGTTCCATCTCAGCTGGTGTACATCTGAAATCAGATGGAATATATGTGAACATCATGGTTAACAACTTTGCAGTAGATTTTTTTTGTAGACACGGGTGCTGAAAGCACTGTATTGGCCATATCTTATGCAAAACATATATGTCCTCAGTACACGGGCAAGAAGATGAGAGCAACAGGAGTGGGGGGGGGGGGGGCAGATATGAAACAGACCAAACCCTTATCAATTTCTATTGATCCAATGAAGATTGATGCAGGGGTGTGGATAGGCTCATTTGAACAACCTATTTTAGGCCTTGATGTTATTATGCAACTTGACTCTACACTGAACATCTCTGAAGGAAAGGTGACGTGGCAAATCAGACAACTGCAGGGATCTACAGTTCAGAACCATCCTATTTGGACTACGAAGAAAAATGAGTGTGGAACTTTGGATATGGAACCAGTGTGCTTGACAGGTGTTGCCCCACCTTGCACAAAACAATATCTCGTTAGCAAAAGTAGTATTTAAAGATCTACGGGACGTGAGCATAGTTGAAAAGACACATTCTGCCGACATGCTGTTCATACTCTTTTGACAATGAATCGAGCTGCACAGGTCACAGCTGCTCGTTGGAACAAATGGTCGACGGTGTTGGAGGCTCCTAACATCATCATACAGCGTGACACACCATGTAATCCAGCTACTCTGATGCGTCCTCCAGATACCACATTACTTGAACACGACTGTTGTGAGTTGGTTTTGGATCAGCTCTCTGATGCGTTTACTAAGAGTCATCCGTTGGAAAACGCTGACTTTATGTTATACACAGACGGTTCAAGCATTGTGGAGGAGGGTGTGAGGAAGGCAGGCTGGGCAGTTACTACAATGGACAATGTGATCGTGACAGGGACGTTAC
This sequence comes from Salvelinus fontinalis, assembly GCF_029448725.1. NCBI lineage: Eukaryota > Metazoa > Chordata > Actinopteri > Salmoniformes > Salmonidae > Salvelinus > Salvelinus fontinalis. Next base: position 3,001,978 of record NC_074700.1, on the reverse strand, counting down.
TGGCACGAACATCCGCACAGGTGTCGGAATTGGTGGCTTTGACTGAAGGAAAACAGCTGACATCTACACAGACTCAAGGTATGTTCTTGGTGTTAGCCATGATTTTGGGAAAATATGGAAAAATAGAGGATTCATGACATCACCGGGTGCTCCTGTGAAGAATGGACCAGAGGCGATGGCTCTACTGAATGCTTTCCAGTTACCTGGTCAAGTTACAATTTTGAAAATGAAAGCACATGGCGAAGTCATAAACAGAGAGGTAAAATAGGCGTGGGGAATAACTCCCAAGGGGGGGACATGACGTAGTACCAGGACAGTGGGTGATATGTAACAGAGACATTAGGGCCAAAATGGGTAGGTCCTTATCAAGTTTTGCTCATAACGAGGTCAGCTGTAAAAGTCCAGGGGAAATCATGATGGATACATGTCACTCATTGCAAGGTTGTCCATGTCGATGACAAAGCGGAGCCTGGAGAATAAAGAACTTATTAATATATAAAGAACTTACTTACCAATTGGGGGCCAGTCTCGGGTGAAGAAGCATAGTACGATGATCAGAACCTAATAAGCTTCTATGTTGTACACCGCAGTCATCATATTAGGGAAATCAATTTCTCTTGAAACCAGGACATGTTACTTTCACTTTTTTGTATCCTTCGTTACAGGTTATGAGAATCTACCGCCTGAAGCTGCAGCAATATTCCTTGATCCAAGGACTGTACCTGAAACGATACAAGATCACTGGTGAAGTGTTCATTACAGAAGTCCTTATCAACCAGTGGAACGGAAGAAGAGTTCCTCACTACCGGCAGACTGCCTGAACATAATATCTAATAGTTATCTATGTGGGACTGATACCAGTGTGGAAAAGCTGGTCACGTTTAAAGGACTTGGTGAATGATTACCTTGCCAATAGGACGATTGAATATGATTTTCTTGTGGACAATCATTTTTTGTGTGTTAGTTTCCTTCTAATACAGGGTGTGGTAGAAATCTTAAGGGACATCATCATTACACCTGTTAATACTTATTTTCTATAACTTTGTTTGAAATCTATTTCTTATTTATTTTATTTTTTTCTAAAAATACATTTTAAGAATATTTATTTTTAAAATGGTCTAGAGGGAAGTGTAAGAATATTCCCAAGATAAATACACGACGCAGAGGACGAGAGGTCAATAGAGTACTAAAGGTCAAGAGGACTAAAAGTCTATAGAGTACTAACGATCAATGGAAATAGTGTTTTTTCTGTAATAGGATATTAATGATCAATGGGTCAGAGACATGGGAGGAATTTCAGTCCGGGACTCATAGCTACATGGCAAGTTCTCATTGGTCTAAAATTGTTTATACCTTGAACCTGAAATAGCATACTTGTTATTTGGCCATTGGCCCAGTTTTATTGCAAGGAATTCTAATTGGTCAACCACAGGCTAGGGCTGGGTTATAAACTACATCCTGTCCCTTTGTTCTGTGGAGAGAATCACGGAAGAGAATCACTGAGGACAGGGGAGAATGAACATCTACCATCTACCTCCCCGCATGATTTGTTCTCTTTGAATAAACCTTTTTTCCTCCCCCTGATTTGCTTTGGGGTCTGTGTTATTGAATAGTAACATGAACTGCTAACACCATGATGACATAATCCCGTGGGTGAAAAGTCACCCTCAAAACAACAGTTAACATTGATAGCTTTTTAGAAACCCAATCTATTTTCCACATCACTATACGTTGACAAATTACATTGAAAGAATGTTGATTCAACCAGTTTGTGCCCAGGGGATGGTTTCTGATCAAAAACGTTCAATGCACGCTTGTACAGAGATTGCAATGGTTTGTTTTTTATTGTTCCTGCTTGTGACCAACTTGTAATACAATAGGAGAAATATGTGAGAAAGTAACATAGCATGCATAGCTTAGAGTCATCACATCTTGTATTTTTATAATAGTTTCTGTATGTCAGTCAAAAACAAAAAGTGTGTTGGAAAGGTTGGTGAACATAATAGCATCAGCATTAGCAGCTCAGCTGTTAAAACGAGTGGTTTACCTAGATGTTTTCCCTGTGAGAAACATCACTATAGGTGGCATGATATGATATATGCTGTTGCAGTTCTCAGTAGAAAGCGGAGGCCTATCTCTCACTGAGGGCAGTGGAGGTGATAGCTGTAGGCTGGACAGTATACCCGCGAGACCTTAGCGAAGTGAGAGGGCCTCCTCTTCCCTCCTCTCCTTTCTCTCCGAGGTGCTGGGAGTATGATTGGGGCGAGAGGGTGAGTAGGGCGATCAGACGAGCTCCGACACTCGGGAGCGAGAGGGCCGGGGTGTGGGTAGCAGCACAGGACTAAAACGTTGATGGCTCAATTGTAGGCCCGACTGGGTGGAAGAGCCAATCAGGGCAATTCTTCCCAAGCAAAGGCATCTCTTTGCTCAGACCGATACGTGATCTCTGGTTTTATCTACCTGAATGCTCAAACATCAAGCGTCCCTCTGGGGAGAAAGGAGATATATACCTTTCTTTCTTATTTTTTGCCATTTTCCATCCATTCTACAGCTGTAGTTACCGTTTCACCATTAATGTCTGGCATGTTAGCAATCAACAGTGGTTGCTATGACTCCATTCTCTTTGTTTAGTGTATTTTTTGCTGTAATTAATATTTTTCTATGGTTCACAAATAACATGGAAAATCCACTAAATGTCTTGTCTAGGTCTGCAGGTACTGTAGCTACTACCTTAGCACTGACTGCATATGGATTTGTTACGATCCATGGCTACAAGCAATTTTTTGTATTGACATGCATTTCAGTGGTGAAAAGGCAAGGGATTCACAGAAACAGAGGAATGATGTATTTGATACAAGATGCAGATTTGATAAGATTCCTTTAAACCAGACAAGCAATTCATTATGGGGATCAAACATTCCAATCAACAGAACTATATTGCTTTCATTCTTTCTCCCTCTCTTCTCTCGATCATTTTGTTTATATCTCTATCTATATAAGTCTCGATTCACACTATACATGTTTCTGCACATATCTTTGATTAGTTTCATTGATGCCTTGTTTTATATTGAATTGTAGTCTCATTCAATGTAGTGGGGAATGTCTCATACGGTCTATTTTGAAAGTGCCTACAATGCCAAGCACAACCAGTGATTTATATTTTATTCTTCCTTTACAGGAGAAAAAGAGCATTAAAAGTAAGCCATGGTTAAAATAACATTTTAAGGGCGGGGCAGCATGCTTTCGAGGTCTGCACTTCACCCCCTCTTGCTTGTTTTTTTTTCATACCTCACATCTTTCTGGTCATTGGCAGACCACATCTAACATGGCATCTATTTACTGTAACACTGGCACTGGCAGCTTTGAACATCTAGCTTTTAACTTAGAACTGAGCTTGTGAGGTAGATTGCTCTGTCGCATAAGATATATCGTTTCTGTCACTCGCCTGTTAATTTATTGATCTGTTTTCATGCAAAGAAATCAGTAAGTAACAATACTAAAAATTCATAGTACCGGTAGCAGTTGTGGCATAATAGTAGCTCTATTGGTGATATTCATTGTACACTAGTTGCAGTGATGGTTTTAGTGCTGCGTTCAATTAATACAATGTATCTTTCAGAACAAATAACATGTACTGTAGTTAATCTTATTTTCCTTCATCTGTCTGGTAAATGATTAAGGCCCGTAGTATTAGATGTGATTGACTAGCAGGCTACCTAGATCAGACTGTTCCTCTGTCTATCTCTAAATAAGAAATTGGCTTATATAGAGGATGTTATCACACTCTCTTTAACAAACTCACACATGTCTACATACAGTACAGCAGCATACGCCGACATACAGCGTAGATAGTATTGCACATCATTAGACACTGGTTTAGGAGAAACACAATTTGCACCCGCTCCACATTTTGAAGCATGACATTATTTCAGCTATGACTCACGGTTTTCAGTTTGAGATGTTGTCGTCCTGCGGTGCAGTGTTCATTTTTTAACTTCGATTTTGTTTGTTTTGTTCATGTGGTGTGTGTATTGCATGAAAGCACAAGCAATTGTATCAATGAAATCTAAATACATTTGCCAACGATACAATTGAAAGAAGCATAGTCACCGGAAACCATGGCAACCGAACCTAATTAGATGTATTTTTCTTGTCATCCAATTTTCAACGTCGAGATGTACAGACTAACGCATCTAATGGCAGAAACATACACTTTCTGTTAACAAATGTAATGTGCCCCATACCATAACCTAACAACAACTTTTAAGATTTAGCATCTCTATTAATAATATCTAGCTATGTCCCACTTCGGCGAAACGGAACACTTTCACTAATGACCCTTCTCTCTTCTCCTTCCCTTCAGACACCCGGACCTTGCCCGACGTAGCCATGACAGGCAAGTGCACCCGGGAATGCGATGAGTACGGCCACTCTGACTCCTGCTGGATGCCTGTGCGCACATCGCCTGAGCGCCGGCCCAAGACAACCACAACCCAACAACCAAAGCTTTCCACCTTCATGACTGGCGGTGGCAGCGGCAGCAGCCCTCCCGAGCAGCAGCAGCAGCATCCTGGCAGCCAGGAAGCCCTGGCCACCATGTCCAATGGAGACCCCTCCTCCCACGTGATGCTGGGCAATGACCGCAACCGCAACCTGCTCAACAAGAAGACAGCCTCCTCCTCGTCCTCCTACGAGGGCTTCGGCTCGCCCAGTTTTAGCCCGCCGGGGGTTGAAGAGGGGGTGGTAGGTCACCCCATTGAGGAGATCCCTCTGGCCCCCACCGGGGAGTACAAGCCCTCACCCTGCGGCACGCTCACTCGCCGGGAGGTCTATCTGTGAGGGTGGCGGGGGAAGTAGCGCCATGGTACATAAACATCAACAATATAGTAGGTTACCACAACGACAACAACTAAAGACACTTTTTACTGTACCAAATGGACCTTGGCTGAGCAGGAAAGGTCCAAGGATAACCCTTCTCCAAGACAACAACATGAAACAATGCTAAGAGCTACGTGGATACAAACATAATCCCATTTAGAATTCAGATTCTGACCATACCCTGCAAGAGGAAGAAGAGGGTGGGGCTATTGGTGGGACTCAAAGCGAGACATTGGGCAACTGCTGCTGGCCGGCCAATGGGAACATTACTGCTGCCTGACCAACTCATTTCCATAAAACGCGCATGCATTATCTCTCCCTGACCCCACCTCTTAAAGACTGTACTGTACAAAAGAGGATCTTTCTTTATTTTCCGCTCTTTTTCTATAACTGTACTTGTGAACTAGTTTGAGTGTGACAATGAGACATGTGACAAAGGACCGATGTCATGCCTTTTGGGGACCCACCCTCATGCAAGCGTCATATAGCCTACATACAGTAATGTGTCATATATCACATCACGTGTCATGACCCCCTTGTGCTACTCACTCTGGATTCTGCATTTCAACAGTTTATGATTCAATGTTGCTTTCTCATTCAAAAAGAGACCAAGACACAACCAATCAACAACAGACTGCGGAGGCTACTAGCATGGCATCATCGTTAACATTTGGGAAAGACTAAGCTTTAACTTTCTGTCCTGTGGATGAGACTGTGTGTATCGCCTCATTCATAGGAGAATATAATTAGCAAAATGGACTAAATGGAGTCAATGTGGTTGGCAATATCCAAGCCACAGTAGTCCCTGACCCACAGGGTGAATGATGAAATGATGTCGAAGTATGCTTATTTACCAGTGTGCATATAATACTCTCTTTGCCTCTTTCATAGACACCTATAGAAGTGAACATTGGACATATACATCGATTCAGACCAATGCTTTAAAGCTCACTTTCCCCTTCTCTATCTCTCTTTCTCTATCTTCGGATGGCCTGAAAGTTGAAGACAAAAAATACATTGGAGATGCAAGTTTCTATCTAGAACCATGACCAATCTGAACTGGTTGCCGGTCTTTGCTTGAGGTCCGTAATATGTTTGTACGTGGTTGTGCAAATATTGCTTCCTATTCAGATGAACGTTTCCCACACAGACAAGCAGACACAAATTCACACAAATCAACACAGAGCTAACATGTCATGGTAGATTTGAGGTGAGTTCGTTGAGAAAAATGCTGGGTATGTAAAAGTATGCATGATAGGGTAGGTTGAGCTGGTCGAGGAAAGCTATGTGGTGAAGTTTTTCCGTTAACATTATTTTGTGTTCAGGTGTGTGCTAGAATGAGCAATAAATACCATTTTGTACACAACGCTGACATGACCACACTCTCTATCACATAATGATAAGCATAGTACTCTAACAAGGTCCAACTACCCATAAATGGAGATGTCACTAATGGTGGAAGTACATTTCCATATGGCACAGACATCTTTAAGCAAGAATCATCTCAATGAATTACAATCGAAAATACCTATTGATGTACAGTCATAAACTGGGGAAAAAGACACCAGTTCAGCATCTTACAAGTTAGTATGCGAGAGAAACCAATGCATAGGAAACAAGAAACTGGCATGAAGGTACATGGGAGAAACTACAATACTACTACAAGTTGCTTTAAATACATGCATATGTGTAAGTGTATAGTGAGAGCATATGTTGAATTGAGCAAGGGTGCGACATGTAGGCAAACGGGTAGGCATGTAGGCAAACTATTTTGGACAACCACATATACACAGAAACACACACAATATGAAGACATTGTTCCTCCTTACCCATCGCAAGTGGTCTTTTTCACTGGTGAGTAGGCACAAGGTCATGCCACCATAACCGAGCAAAAGAATATCAGATAAATATCAGATGCAATGGAAACCCTTTTGTATGTTAGCTAACCCCTTGGTTCAAAACAGACTGCTTTTTGGCAGTCCACCAATCTGTAAGTACTACTTGTCGTTCGAAGAAGTGTTCCTATGCTTATAAACTGTATACATGCATATGTACTTTTTATTGCATGTTTAAAGGGAATTTACTTACTCAGAAGGAGAAAAAAAAGGAAAGGAAAATACAAAAAAATCCTTACCCTGTGAACATGGATGTCCATCTTGTTGCTTGCTTTTGTTATACCTAAACTGACATTAGCCATGTAGTATGACTTAGCATATCAGTTTGAGGAGGAAGAAATGTATGTTTATTTAGCATATTTCTTTAACTTTCCATCATATTTCTTTGATTGTTTTTTTTTTTCATTCCTGTCAGACAAATTTCCAGAACTTTCCCCATTCCAGTGAACAAACCCTACAGTTTTAACATACATTCAGTTCAAGGTTGCTCACCTGTAATGTCTGACTTACATAGTACAGTGAGACGATTTGCAACTTTGTACTGGCATTGCATTTCCATCCCCCCCTTTTTCTCTCTCTCTTTTTTGTTCTATGTGATATACAATAACAGTCAGAACCTTGGAAATAATCATATTTGTGTATTTTCTTTTTTTGTCATATTTTCTGTTGACAATTTGTATATTTAGAGTGCTTCTGTAAAAAAGAAAAATGTAAAAAAAAACTAAACTATAGAGTGAATTCAAAATTATGCAATTGTGCCTTTTTATACCAATTGGTATGATTCAATGTTGGTTTGGAATGGTACAAAATCAATTATGCTGAGTTGCTTTCTAAAAGTAGTGAGGATGGTATTTATGTCAAATTTGAAATAACTCCTGAAGATTCTTATACGATAGAGGAAAAATCCAATGACCTTCTGGCTTCTCGGGATGTGACCAGTCAAATGTCGGTAAGCCTGATACAGTAGATACAGTGTGGTACATTGACACAGAGTGGTCTTGATGTGGTCTTTATGTGGAATGTTCAAGGTATGAATATCCATTCCTAGCATAGTGTGGTTTCATTAACCAAATTACAACTTTTTGTACTGCTTAATATTAGTAATAATGACAATATATTCGAACAATTATTATCCTATGGTGTTCTGCTGATGTACATGTTCAGTGCGAGAACCTTATGTGCATGAAACACTCTTCCGGATTGAACACATTGGGCTGGCAGAAGAAAAACTTGGAGACATTTGACTGTTCAGGATGCGAGGAAGCCTAGAAATGCTAATATGGAGGTTGAGAAAAGTCGCGAGGGTGAGATGCTGACCGAATACACACCTCAGGATGTACAGCAAGCCCTAATACACACTCACAAACACATTTACAACACGTACATTACAACATTTCAACACAGTATTGTAAACAATAGAGAAGTTGAGTAGTAGGTTCTCGTTTTGTTTTAACATAAAGGAAATTGCATGTCTGTTTCTAGAAAGACTGAGAAAGTGATATAGAGGGAGTTATATATGAGCTTTTTTGATTAACTCTTTACTCAAACATTCAATATGCTACTTGTGCTTACTTCTGATTGTACAATATTATCTGATAGAAAAGAAACAGGGAGAAAATCAATTGTTCTTTCCTTGACCTGGTAATCCACAGATGACTGTCAAGTTTGGTTTAAAAAAATATATATTAAAAAAAGTATATTTTTTCTACCTGAGGTGTCTGTTTAGTCAGCTCTCTCTTCTATTGGTTGTTCAGCATTCACAGTCTGTGTTGAGATTTGTGATATTAACCATAAACTATTTGTCCTGCGACTTGGATGTTGATATGGAAATTGAGGAAACCGTTTATCATCGTTTATTATGATTCACTATGCACGCAGCTTAGCTGAACATGGCAAAATGTATTGAACGCAAGCCCACTTCTATTTATGAAATCTTTTACATAATGTAATTTGCTTTTGTACAGGTTTCTGTAAATAAATTGCTTGTCATTTTCGTCTGTGCAGAAATTAAAATATAACATGGTAAAACTATATGGTAGAAACTTTTTTACTGGTTTGAATTAGTGTGGTTTCATACAAGCCATTATTATTATTAGTAGTATATTTTTTGTTATATACTGTATACATATGTACAAGTGCACTGCTAGCCCATCAAAAATGCATACATAACCTCAAGGGAAAAGTTTAATGTTATAATAGAGTGAAACACTGACCTTTGTATTTGTGTGTCTGAGCGTGTTTTTGTGTGTGTCTGTCTGTTGGTCTGTGTCTGCCAATGTGTGCCCATCTGTGTGTGTGTGTCTGTCTGTGTGTGTGTGTGTGTGTGTGTGTGTGTGTGTGTGTGTGTGTGTGTGTGTGTGTGTGTGTGTGTGTGTGTGTGTGTGTGTGTGTGTGTGTGTGTGTGTGTGTGTGTGTGTGTGTGTGTGTGTGTGTGTGTGTGTGTGTGTCTGTGTGTGTCTGTGTGTGTCTGTGTTTGTGTGTGTGGCGCGCGTGCTATCTGGCCCATATGTCTGGGTGATGTATGAGGCGACCACAGGCCAGGTAATTAAGGATCCATTCCGCTCAGTTCCCTACGCTCTGATTAGCACCCACCCCAGCACCAATGGTGTCTTAATAGAAAACTACAATGCTCCGTAAAGTTACATCTCCAAAGTTCAATCATTTGGAAAACTTTTTCTCTCTCAACTCTCACAATGTTGCTTTCCAACATCAGAGAGTGGTGTGATAAAAAAGTGTTTGCATTGTAGCTGTGTTATATATGATCTGTGGGGTTTATGCTCAGTGTGATTACTGATAGGACTCACGTAGAGTTGCTCTCTGCATTGTTGTGTTGTTGTGATTTCCCCGTTCTGAAAAAATGTATCTGTCTCTCTGTATTTTTTTATTCTGATCCCTTTTCAAATAATATATTTCCCCGAAATGTTGTTTCTGTGATCAAATGAATACAGGACAAATTTGGTTTAAAATATGTTGAAATTCTAATTGCATTTATATTACTTTAAAGCGTGGAATAATCAGCAGGAAAATAGACACTTCCTATCCAGGGAAAGGGAAATGAAGACAAATTAGAATGAATGTGAATGTAATTAATGTTTAAGCAATGCATTTCAAGGAATTGTTGTGGAAGACCATTTCTATGAATTAAGCAGGGCTTTGAAAATGAACAATTCCATGCATAATGTATGGAGTTATAGTTTGCGAAACCACAGTTACAGAAAAAAGCTCATCGTGAAGCTGTTCATAACTGACATGCTGTGCAGTACACATACAGCTCTACTGTTTGAATAACAACATTTCAAAATGCCACATCCTTAGAATTGGTTATTTCCATGGTGATCAATTAGGTAAATCCATTGGTAGTCAGGCATTCTATATATTTTTTACACCAATAGCCTCTAAACAGAGCTTATCTAGTTCTTCCACATCCATGTATCTAACACACTGATTTCCTGTGTACTTGCGTGAGATGCGGTCTGGGACTCGACTCAGGTCTAGGATAGAGAGATTGCCCTAGAGTATGCAACCTCCAGTCAGGTTCTTTTGTGAGATACATGGTGTGAGAGGGGGGGGGGGGGGGGTGCAATGTGATAAGCAGGAAGGAGGTCCTTCCTGGGTTCCTGTCATGTTCCTGGACCAACCGGGGCAGAGATAACGTGGGACATGGAGGAAGATCAAGACAAGAAAAGGTACAGTAGTATCAGAACCCTGAAAGGCATGGAGGCGGTGGCCATGGAAGGCGTGTTGGTCTTTAAAAAAAAAGAGGAGACCGTTAGAGAGACAGCTAGGGGTTGAGAGAGAGAGAGATCAAAGCAAGGAGAACCAGTACCCAAAGCCAGAGTATGTAAGCTAATTCATGACATCATTGATCACCTCTCAAAGTGCAAAGAGAGGACGACGTTTAGAAATGAATTTCACTCCCATTAAAACCCAATGGAGCAAACTAACGACCCAGAATATTATCAGTGAGCTGAATTCTTCCATAAACTATATAAGAATTACACTATAATATCCCCTAAAATGTTTTGTCTTAAATTGTTTATTTTTCTGGTACATCCAAGGAGGAAATGGTATCCAAGGAAAAGGAGTTAGTTTTGTTAAATTGATTTTATTTCATATTTATTTTTCCGATGCACTGAGAGATTGAAAGCCAACTTTTATGTGTTCTGGAATGAACAAATAAAGAACTTCAGAAGAAAACTCCTGCAATAACTTTGATTTAATTGTGATGATATAAATTCTATCACAGTTTATTTCACTGGCTATCACACCCCCGAGGATGATGTCATTATGGCTTCATTTTATTGCATTCACAGCGAGGACAGACACACAAACTGTAACACACTCAGGGGAAAAGTCAAACACATACACACACACAGTAATAGACTTCACTCACTGAAGGAAGTTATCTTTGAATCCGAGAAATGTTGCTATACTTACTTTCTCAATGGATTTGTGTGTATGTGCATGTGTGCGTAAGCGCATGAATGCCTCTGTGTGGGTATTGTGCATTACTGACACAAGCCTTTCATCCAATGAAAACACCAATCCCACCCATCAATCATTTTGCAATTGATCCTATCCGACAATGGACAGCTCTCTCTGTGCCAAATGGTGCGGCTGAAAGGGTGGGGTCAGGTATGACAGGTGTGAGGCAGGGTGGGAAGGTTACCAGTTATTACCCAGGAGGCTCCCAGGGTGCTTTAACGCCACGTTATATATTACCCACAATGACCGGTGACTAGCGCACAGCCTATCACGTGACCTTTCAACACAGATGAGATGGGAAACGCAACATGTGAGCTCGAACGTATATAATAGATATCAATCGAAATGATCAACAATAGGGTAATTACACTACATGACCAAAAGTATGTGGCATTAATATGGAATCCGTCCCCCCTTTGCTGCTATAACAGCCTCTGCTCTTTTGCGAAGGCTTTCCACTAGATGTTGGAACATTGCTGCGGGGACTTGCTTCCATTCAGCCACAAGAGAATTAGTGAGGTCGAGCACTGCTGTTGGGAGATTAGGCCTGGCTCGCAGTCGGTGTTCCAATTCATCCCAAAAGTGTTCAATGGGGTTGAGGTCAGGGATCTGTGCAGGTCAGTCAAGTTCTTCTAAACCGATATCAACAAACCATTTCTGTATGGACCTTGCTTTATGCACGGGGCATTGTCATGGTGAAACAGGAAAGGGCCTTCCCTAAACTGTTGCCACAAAGTTGGAAGCATGGAATCGTCTAGAATGTCATTGTATGCTGTAGCACTAAGATTTCCCTTCACTGGAACTAAGGGGCCTAGCCCGAACCATGAAAAACAGCACCAGACTATTATTCCTTGTCCAACAAACTTTAAAGTTGGCACTATGTATTGGGGCAGGTAGAGTTCTCCTGGCATCAAACCCAGATTCGCCCGTCGGACTGCCAAATTCATCACTCCAGAGAACGCGTTTCCACTGCTCCAGAGTTCAATGGCGTCGGGCTCCTGGCAACGCTTGGCATTGCGCATGGTGATCTTAGGCTTGTGTGTGGCTGCTCGGCCATGGAAACACATTTCATGAAGCTCCTGACGAACAGTTCTTCTGCTGACGTTGCATACAGAGTCCGTTTGGAACTCAGTAGTGAGTGTTTCAACCTAGGACAGACGCTACGTGCTTCAGCACTTAGCGGTCCCGTTCTGTGAGCGTGTGTGGTCTACTACTTCGCGGCTGAGCCGTTGTTGCTCCTCGACGTTTCCACTTCACAATAACAGCACTTACAGTTGACCCGGGGGCAGCTCTAGCAGGGCAGAAATTTGACGAACTGACTGTTGAAAAGGTGGCACCCTATGACAGTGCCACATTGAAAGTCACTGAGCTCTTCAGTGAAGCCATTCTACTGCCAATGTTTGTCTATGGAGATTGAATGGCTGTGTGCTGGATTTTATACACCTGTCAGCAGTGGTGTAAAGCACTTCAGTAAAAATACTTTAAAGTACTCTAAGTCATTTTGGGGGGTATCTGTACTTTACTATTTCTATTTTTCACAACTTTTACTTATACTTCACTACATTCCAAAGGAAAATAATGTACTTTTTGCTCCATACATTTTCCCTGACACCCAAAAGTACTCGTTACATTTCGAATGCTTAGCAGGACAGGAAAATGGTCCAGCTTACACAGATCAAGAGAACATCCCTGGTCATCCCTGCTGCCTCTTATCGGGAAGACTCACTAAACACACATTCTTGTTGGAGTGTGCCCCTGGCTACCCGTAAATTAAAAAGAAATCAAGGAAAGTATGCCTTCTGGTTGGCTTAATATAATGAATGTGAAATGATTTATACTTTTACTTTTACTTTTGATACTTAACTATATTTTAGCAATTACCTGTACTTTTGGTACTTAAGTCTATTTTCAAGCAAAATACTTTTAGACTTTTACCGAAGTAGTATTTTTTTGGATGACTTAACTTTAGTTGAGTCATTTTCCATTATGGTGTTAACTTTCACAGCAGAGTTACTGTCCCGTTGTTCCTCAAATGCAGTGTACGATACACCATTTGGTAGCTCTGTGTCTCTGCTTTTATCCAATGTAAAAAACACCATTTCAAATTGTTCTACATAAGACTGAATCAAGGCGGTCAGTCACATCTTTACTTTTACACAAGTATGACAATTGGGTACTTTTTCAAGCAATGCCTGTCAGCAATGGGTGTGGCTGAAATAGCCAAACCCTCTAATTTGAAGGGATGTCCACATACTTTTGTATATATAGTGTATATAAAAAACATACTGTGCTTGATCCGTAGCAATTTGCCAACAATCCATAATCATTGGATGGAGGTTTAGATTAATGAGATAATGTATACACACCATAACAGAGAGGAATGTTCTGAGCTGTCCATTGCCTACATTATCCTCTCCTAACCACCTCCATCTCTCTGTCCTGGGTTGATAAAGATGACCCGTTTGTGGAGACTGCATTCATGGTAAACACGGCCTATGTCAGCTCAATCAAAAAGGACCTTGAACTTTTAATGCCGATCTTCCGCCATACTATTGCAGATCTGATTGAATCGGGCCCTAGATCACACAGATGACATTAGTCACATGATCACAGATGATCTCTCTTCCACTGGCCATCCATTATCTCAATTAGCCAATTAGCCATTAGTGATGGATGCAACGTTGAACAGGTCATTTGATTGCCTTTTGATTTTACCTTGAAGTTTTATAAACATTTATATTAGAAAATATCCATTAATTGATATCAAATAATTGTACATTTTACACTTGGCCAAGAAAACAGAGTTAACAAGAGCTTCTTCATACTATAATTCACTTGAGGGGTACTCTACAAATTACATAATATTATGCAAAACTGGCCCAGCGAGCGGCATTGCTTTGATGTGTGCTTTCACGGTGTGACACCCTGGTATCAGCCTCGTTCCGTCCGACACACACACACACACACACACACACACACACACACACACACACACACACACACACACACACACACACACACACACACACACACACACACACACACACACACACACACACACACACACACACACACACACACAGACGTTCTGACCGGGCCGGTGTTACATTTATGTATGGGATTAAAACCCCAGCTTTCCTCATGTGTAACAAGGCTCCAGCGTTTACAGTAGCATCTCCTCCACTATGGAATTGTTTTACTTGCAGCTTGGGGAACAGGGGATCACATGAGATTGGCTACATTTAGCCTTTCCGAGGTCTGAAAATGATTTGAATGCCTCGGACTACATAAGTGATATACACTGCTTGACCTTACTAGGCGACTCGGCTCGACAAGGAGATGAGATTCACATCACCTGACTTTTTTCTCTCTTCCTCTTTCCCTCCTTCCTCTGCTCCTCCCTGTATGTGGGGACCTCATTAATTCTACACAGCATGAGTTCTGTATTAAGCAGTGCCAAGGAGAGCAAGAGCAAGGAAAGCCCGCATGGATGCTCACCTCTCTGCCTCAAGCTTTGCATCTGTCAGCACCATGAAAATGCGAAGTGTTTATTTTTATTTTTTGCAGTAGTGATCTTAGGATTTTTCCACGTCGGTAAATGCATAACGTCATGGGAACATGGGAGCATGTACAGGAGCACACATGTTCATGAGACACACAGACAATGTACATAAATACATTGGCATTCCCTCATATGTACTCACGTGTATAGCCGACAGCACATACATGCAGTCACACTAACATGCTAAATAGGCACACACACGCACACGCACACGCACACACACACACACACACACACACACACACACACACAGACGTCTCATCACCTACTGTATGCTGGGTGGCTCAGCAGCAGTTTAGGCTGTGATGACCTTATATTGTAGGTGTAGAGGAGTATTGTGAATCCCCGAATAACTGTTTGCCAAATGGCCCCTAATTCTCCTCTGGTCAAAATGAACACACTGTACAAGGAATAGGGTGCCATTTGGGACACATCCACTGCGTGGCTGAGGGCCAAAGATACAGATCTGGGCTATATTACAATCCAGACATTTTCATCTATATTTCCCGTCTGCTCTCTCTTGGTCTACCTATGTTTAAATCACAATGTCAATCAAAATGTGCAAACATGTAAATAATGATGTGAAATCAGATTTCCTAAGGGGAAATGTGATTGCTGCCGTACATGAAAGTAGATAACACGTGTCCTACACACACAATACCTTTCAGATTCTTAGTACAGCCGCACAATATAACTTGATAACTTGAATTCCAACTGTACCAACAGTTGTTTTGACAGCGAGGACATCTAATGATCATATTGCATTACAAAATGGAAGGAAACAGAACAAGATACAACACACCCTGACTGTCATTTGAATTGAACAGGCCTTGCTAATTTAGATTCCCATCGTGTATATCTGGAACCACAGACCCAACTGTTCGTTAATTAGCTAATAGGATTCCATTTTTGTTGGGATCAATTAATAGGGTTTTATGAGCAGAATGTTGAATCCTTGTTCAGCTTCTGTGTAAACAGTTAATCAAGTGAGTCTCTACTGTATGTCACAACAATATTCTTGCCCATCTGACACCCTCTCCCTCCTCCATTTTCCAAAGATCTGTCATTGCAGTTATGTTGTGGATTTGATTATGTGTTAGCTATAAATCGCATAATAGTATAATCTAGAACATTACTGGGACTACATACGGTATCTGATACGCACATACACTCGCACACGCGTACACACACATTCTAACAGTGCCTTCAGTCATCAGGAGTCAGTGTTATTACCTGCATCACAGCTGGTCTGATGCAGAGCCCTACAGCGCTCGGAGACTGATTCAATGCCTTGTTTATATACTGTAGTCACTCCTGCTGCATCACTTAGAAATGACTTGTTTACCTGGGGAGTGATCTGGGTCCATGTAAAGCTACTGGTGGCAAATGAGAGTTCTAGTCTAATCTTGCTGATAGGGTGTCAATCAGTGCAGCAAATACACACACATACACACCCACACCCACACACACGAACAAACATACACACCTTGGGAAGCAGCAAAATGATGATGATCCCGGGCGGAGCACTAGTGACAGTTTTCTCAGTGTGTCAACATGTGTTGGCATAATGGAAGAATACAATAGGCTGTGTTTAGCCTGAGGGGATATGGATGAGCGCGATGGAAAGAGAGAGAGCGAGAGAGAGGGAAAGAGAGAGAGCGAGAGAGATGGATTGAGAGAGGGAGAGAAAGAGAGCAATACTGTAGGAGTGTGAAGGAAGGACGGGGGGGGGGGGGGGGGTTAGAGGGCCACACAGTGAGTGTGAGAGAGAGAGAGAAAGAGAGAGTTGTTACTAAGACAATGACCTATTACTTAAATGGATGATCAGTTTGCTTGACCATACAATGCTGTGGCATAGAAGCAGAAGCTCTTACAACCACACACACCAACTCAGTGTGAAAACTGTGAAGCACTAAGATTTGCTGAGAAACAGTAATAGCATTGAATCCCATCATTTACCTATTTTTCGTATTTGGAAAACCCGTCAATGGACATCTGAGTGAATGAGGAATGAGATCTTTGGAGTTGTGTGTCTTTGTACACCATTGGTTCTGAGTAAAGATGTAAATAGGTTTTGAAAAATATCCTCGCTACCTGCTGACTGGTGCATTAAACAAAACACTCAGTCAATTGACATTATCCAGCGAGTCAAAATCAAATCAAATTGTATTTGTCACATTCGCCGAATACAACAGGATGGTTACCTTACAGTGAATTGTTTACTTACAAGCCCTTAACCAACAATGCAGTTTTAAATAACATACCTAAAAAAAATAAGAAATAAAGTAACAAATAATTAAAAAGCAGCAGTAAAATAACAATGGCGAGGCTATGTACAAGATATACCGGTACAGAGTTAATGTGTGGGGGCACCGGTTAGTCGAGGTAATTGAGGCAATATGTACATGTGAGAAAAGTTATTAAAGTGACTTATGCATAGATAATAACAGAGAGTAGCCGCATCGTCAAAGAGGGGGGGGGGGGGTCAATGCAAGTAGTCTGGGTAGCCAATTGATTAGATGTTCAGTAGTCTTATGGTTTGTGGTTAGAAGCTGTTTAGAAGCCTCTTGGACCTAGACTTGGCGCTCCAGTACCGCTTGCCGTGCGGTAGCAGAGAGAACAGTCTATGACTAGGGTGGCTGGAGTCTTTGACAATTTTTGACACCGCATATGTGTCAAAAATGGATGTCAGGAAGCTTGGCCCCAGTGATGTATTGGGCCTTACGCACTACCCTCTGTAGTGCCTTGTAGTCGGAGGCTGAGCAGTTGCCATACCAGGCAGTGACGCAACCAGTCAGGATGCTCTCGATGGTGCAGCTCTAGAACCTTTTGAGGATCTGGGGACCCATGCCGAATCTTTTCAGTCTCCTGACGGTGAATACGTTTTGTCATGCCCCCTTCACGACTGTCTTAGTGTGCTTGAACCATGTTTATTTGTTGGTGATGTGGACTACAGCAGGATGGTGTCAAAATCAGCACAAAGGTCTAGGAGCACGAGGACAGATGCAGAGCCTTGTTCTGACGCCATTAAAAGGTAATTTACCACCTTCACGAGTGCAGTCTCAGTGCTATGATGGGGTCTAAAACCAGACTGAAGCATTTCATATACATTGTTTTTTCTTCACAAAGGCAGTGAATTGCTGCAAATCAACTTTTTCTAAAAGTTTTGAGAGGAATGGTAGATTTGATATAGGCCGATAGTTTTTTATATTTTCTGGGTCAAGGTTTGGCTTTTTCAAGAGAGACTTTATTACTGCCACTTTTAGTTATTTTCGTACACATCCGGTGGTTAGGGAGCCATTTATTATGTTCAACATATGAGGGCCAAGCACAGGATGCAGCTCTTTCAGTAGTTTAGTTGGAATAGGGTCCAGTATGCAGCTTGAAGGTTTAGAGACCATTACTATTTTCATGAATGTGTCAAGAGATATAAGATTAAAAAGCTTGAGTGTCGCCCTTGATCCTAGGTCCTGGCATTGTTGTGCAGACTCAGGACACCTGAGCTTTGGAGGAATACGCAGATTTAAAGAGGAGTCCGAAATTTGCTTTCTAATGATTCATGAATTTGTTAAAGCCATCCTCTCTTGGTGAATGCTTTTGAGTTAGCTCTGCAACAGTATCAAAAACACATTTGGGTTGTTCTTATTGTCCTGAAATAAGTTGGGAAAATAGGAAGATCAAGCAACACCGAGGGCTTTTCGATATTGTACTGTACTGTCTTTCCAAATAGTCAAAAGACTTCCAGTTTGGTGGAGCTCCATTTCTGTTCCAATTGTCTGGACGCTTGCTTCAGGGCTCGGGTATTTTCTGTATACCAGAGAGCTAGTTTCTTATGACAAATGTTTTTTTGTTTTTTTTGTGGTGTGACGGCATCTAGGGTATTACGCAAGGTTAAATTTAATTCTTCAGTTAGGTGGTTAACCGATTTTTGTACTCCGACATCCTTGGGTAGGTGGAGGGACTCTGGAAGAGCATCTAGGAATCTTTGGGTTGTCCGAGAATTTATAGCACAGCTTTTTATGATAATTGGTTGGGGTCTAAGCAGATTATTTGTTGTGATTGCAAACATAATAAATGTGTGGTCCGATAGTCCAGGATTATGTGGATTAAGATCCACAATATTTATTCCACGGAACAAAACTAGATCCAGAGTATTACTGTGGTAATGAGTAGGTCTGGAGACATGTTGGGCAAAACCCACTGAGTCTATGATAGCTCCGAAAGCCTTTTGGAGTGGATCTGTGGACTTTTCCATGTGAATAGTAAAGTCTCAAAAAATTTGAATATTATCTGCCATACTACAAGGTCCGATAGCAATTCAGGGAACTCCGTAAGGAACGCTGTATACGGCTCTGGAGGCCTGTAAACAGTAGCTATAAAAAGTGATTGAGTATGCTCCATAGATTTCTAGACTAGAAGCTCAAAAGTCCTTTTTTTGTAAATTGAAATTAGCTATCGTAAATGTTAGCAACACCTCCGCCTTTGCGGGATGCGCGGGGGATATGATCACTAGTGTAAACTGGAGGAGAAACCTCATTTAACACAGTAAATTCATCAAGCTTATGCCATGTTTCAGTTACATCAAGATTATGATCAGTGATTAGTTAATTGACTATGGTAGTGAGGGATCTAACATTATTTAGCTCTATTTTGAGATATCACAATCTTTCAATAATAACAGGAATGGAGGTCTTTATTCCAGTGAGATTGCTAAAGTGAACACCGCCATGTTGTCACGAACATCGTAGTGAGGAGACCAAAGCGCAGCGTGATGTGAATACATATTTTAATACAAGACGACTGAACACGAAAAACACTAACAAACTATACAAAATAACAAACGAACGTGAACGCTATAAACACGGAGTGCAGACATGCAACATCAACATAGACCTTAACCCACAAACCAAAACTGGAAAATGGCAACCTAAATAGGATCCCCAATCAGAGACAACGATAAACAGCTGCCTCTGATTGGGAACCAATCCAGGCCACCATAGACCTCTAGACTAGACACACACACCTAGACATACAAAACCCTAGACAAGACAAAAACAACACATACCATCCTCGTCACACCCTTACCTAACCAAAATAATAAAGAAAAAAAAGAATACTAAGGTCAGGTGACAGTACCCCCCCCCCCCCCCCCCCAAAGGTGCAGACCCCGACCGCAAAAACCTGACTCTAAAGGGGAGGGTAACCCCACTCCATCTCAGTCTTGGCCCAATTAGGTGGCGCCTCTGGAGCGGGGACCCTCATAGCGGGCCCCGGACTGAAGACCATCATAGAGGGCGCCACTGGACTGAGGGGCGACTCTGGCAGCTCCGGACAGGGAGGGCTGACTCTGGCAGCTCCGGACAGGGAGGGCCGACTCTGGCAGCTCCTGACTGTCGAGGCGCACTGTAGGCCTGGTGCGTGGTGCCGGAACTGGTGGTACCGGGCTGAGGACACGCACTTCAGGGCGAGTGCGAGGAGCAGGAACAGGCCATACTGGACCCTGGAGGTGCACTGTAGGCCTGGTGCGTGGTGCCAGAATTGGTGGTACCGGGCTGGGGACACGCACCTCAGGGCGAGTGCGGGGAGGAGGAACAGGGCATACTGGACCCTGGAGGCGCACTGTAGGCCTGGTGCGTAGTGCCGGAACTGGTGGTACCGGGCTGAGTACACACACCTCAGGGCGAGTGCGGGGAGGAGGAACAGGGCATACTGGACCCTGGAGGGGCACTGTAGGCCTGGTGCGTGGTGCCGGAACTGGTGGTACCGGGCTGAGTACACACACCTCAGGGCGAGTGCAGGGAGGAGGAACAGGGCATACTGGACCCTGGAGACGCACTGGAGGCCTGGTGCGTGGTGTCGGAACAGGTGGTACCGGGCTGAGAACACGCACCTCAGGGCGAGTGCAGAGAGGAGGAACAGGATACACGGGACCGTGGAGACGCATTGGAGATCCAGAACATAGAGCTCGCTCAATATGTCCTGGGTGGATGCCCATTCTAGCCCGGCAAACGCGAAGATCTGGAATTGAGCGCGCCGGGCTAAGAATGTGAACTGGAGACACTTTGCGCATTTCTGCATAACACGGTGCCTGACCAGTTACACACGTCCCACGGTAAGCACGAGGAGTTGGCTCAGGTCTCCTACCTGACTCAGCCAATCTCCACGTGTGCCCCTCAAAAACAAATCTTGGGGCTGCCTCTCGGGCTTCCGTGCTAGCCGTGTACCTACATATTTTCGTTGTACCTCTATTTTCCGGTATTTTTCCTCATTGTATTGCCGTTCCGCTTTCGCTGCTTCTAACTCCTTGGGACGGCGATACTCCCCCGGCTGTGTCCAGGGTCCTGCAAAATCCAATATTTCCTCCCATGTCCATGATCCTTTTCCGTCCAGTATTTCGTCCTAGGTCCATTTTTCCACAACGCTCTGTTCCTTCCTATCACGCTGCTTGGTCCTTGTTTGGTGGGTTATTCTGTCACAAACGTCGTAGTGAGGAGACCAAAGCGCAGCGTGATGTGAATACATATTTTAATACAAGACGACTGAACACGAAGTACACTAACTATACAAAATAACAAACGAACGTGAACGCTATAAACACGGCGTGCAGACATGCAACATCAACATAGACATTAACCCACAAACCAAAACTGGAAAATGGCAACCTAAATAGGATCCCCAATCAGAGACAACGATAAACAGCTGCCTCTGATTGGGAACCAATCCAGGCCACCATAGACCTACATATGTCGAGACTAGACACACACACCTAGACATACAAAACCCTAGACAAGACAAAACACACATACCACCCTCGTCACACCCTGACCTAACCGAAATAATAAAGAAAAGAATACTAAGGTCAGGGCGTGACATATGTTTAGTTTTGCCCAACCTAGATCAAGGCACAGACACGGTCTCAATGGGGATAGCCGAGCTTACTACACTGACTCTGCTAGTGGAAGTCTCCACTAAGCTGGCAGGCTGGCTAACAGCCTGCTGCCTGGCCTACACCCTATCTCATTGTGGAACTAGAGGAGTTGATGTGTTTGACTGTTATTTTATCAAATCAATTACCTACGTTTAATTATTACGATGATTAAATTAATCATGTATCGATGATCTTATTAGTAATCCAGTGGCACCACGGGAAAAGTTTATTTAACTATTTACTATCTCACGACTAAGCTCTAAAGATATAAATATCTCTTACATCAGTCACAGTCAATTCATTAACCTGTCTAGGATCAGCGTGGCGCTAGCGGCACCCCCCCCCCCCCCCCCCACTGAAAAACCAGTGCCGCGAAATTCAAAAAAAATATATTTTTAAAATATTTAACTTTCACACATTAAAGTCCAATACAGCTAATGAAAGACACAGATCTTGTGAATCCAGTCAACATTTCCGATTTTTAAAATGTTTTACAGGGAAGACACAATATGTAAAGATGTACATCTATTACCTAAAAACACATTAGCATAATCCACCATCTTTTATTTGTCCACCAACACCAGTAGCCATCACCAATTCGGCTAAACTAAGATATTTATAGCCCCTAACCAACAAAAAAACTCATTAGATGACAGTCTGATAACATATTTATGGTATGGGATAGGTTTTGTTAGAAAAAAGTGCATATTTCAGGTAGACTTCATAGTTTACAATTGCACCCACCATCACAAATGGACTAGAATAATTACAATGAGCAACGTGTTTACCTAACTACTAATCATCAAACATTTCGTAAAAATACACAGCATACACGAATCGAAAGACACAGATCCTGTGAATACAGACAATATTTCAGATTTTCTAAGTGTCTTACAGCGAAAACACAATAAATCGTTATATTAGCTTAGCACATAGCAATTAGCAGCCCAGCATTGATTCTAGCCAAAGTGAGCGATAAAAGTCAACATCGCCAAAAGATATTAATTTTTTCACTAACCTTCTCAGAATTCTTCCGATGACACTCCTGTAACATCACATTACAACATGCATATACAGTTTGATCGAAAATGTTTATATTTAGCCACCAAAATCATGGTTAGACAATGTGAAATGTAACTCAGCTGGTCAGAATTTGTCCTTGCGCCACTTAGACAGTGATCTACTCTTATACATAAATACTCATAAACGTGACTAAAAAATATAGGGTGGACAGGGATTGATAGACAATTTAATTCTTAATACAATTGCGTTATTACATTTTTTAATTTATCCTTACTTTTCAATACAGTTTGCGCCAAGCGAAGCTACGTCAAAAAACATGGCGTCCTAAGCCACTAAAATGTTTCGACAGAAACACGATTTATCATAATAAAAATGTCCTACCTTGAGCTGTTCTTCCATCAGTATCTTGGGCAAAGGATCCTTTCTTGGGAGAAATCGTCTTTTGGTGGAAAGCTGTCCTCTTGCCATGTGGAAATGTCAACTGCGTTCGGGATGAACTGAAAAGCGTGCCCAACTTTTCACATCGTTGCAAAAATAAATGTCCCAAAATCGCACTAAACGGATATAAATTGCTATAAAACGCTTTAAATTAACTACTTCATGATGTTTGTAACTCCTATAACGAGTGAAAAGATGACCGGAGAAATATAACAGGCTAAACTAACGCTTGGAACAGGAGAGGGTCGGTGTCTTCCACGCGCGTTACGCAGCAAGAAAAGACTTGCTAGCTAAAGGTTTTTTTCATTTGTAGGGCCTGTGAACGAGCAATCGACCCCGTTGGAATCGTCATCACGTAAAGGCATCCAGGGGAAGACGTAAGAAGTGTCCGTATAGTCATAGCAACGACAGTGCCCTTTTAACTGACTTCAGAAAAGTGGCCAACATTTCTCAAATCTGACTCCATGTCAGGGAAATTGCTGTAGAATGGGCTCTGTTCCACTTAGAGACAAAATTTCAACTCCTATAGAAACTATAGACTGTTTTCTATCCAATAATAATAATAATATGCATATTGTACGATCAAGGATTTTGTGGGAAGCCGTTTAAAAAATTAGCCACATTAGCATAAATAGTCTAAACAGCGCCCCCATCCCCAACAGGTTAACCAGTTTGGCGTGCAAGCCCGACGTCGGTACACTTATGAAAACAGCCACTTCAAGTGCAGGGCGCGAAATTCAAAAGATATTTTAAAAAAATATTTAACTTTCACACAGTAACCTGTCTAGGATCAGCGTGGCGCTAGCGGCACACCCCCCCCCCCCCCACTGAAAAACCAGTGCCGCGAAATTCAAAAAAAATATTTTTTTTAAATATTTAACTTTCACACATTAAAGTCCAATACAGCTAATGAAAGACACAGATCTTGTGAATCCAGTCAACATTTCCGATTTTTAAAATGTTTTACAGGGAAGACACAATATGTAAAGATGTACATCTATTACCTAAAAACACATTAGCATAATCCACCATCTTTTATTTGTCCACCAACACCAGTAGCCATCACCAATTCGGCTAAACTAAGATATTTATAGCCCCTAACCAACAAAAAAACTCATTAGATGACAGTCTGATAACATATTTATGGTATGGGATAGGTTTTGTTAGAAAAAAGTGCATATTTCAGGTAGATGGCATAGTTTACAATTGCACCCACCATCACAAATGGACTAGAATAATTACAATGAGCAACGTGTTTACCTAACTACTAATCATCAAACATTTCGTAAAAATACACAGCATACACGAATCGAAAGACACAGATCCTGTGAATACAGACAATATTTCAGATTTTCTAAGTGTCTTACAGCGAAAACACAATAAATCATTATATTAGCTTAGCACATAGCAATTAGCAGCCCAGCATTGATTCTAGCCAAAGTGAGCGATAAAAGTCAACATCGCCAAAAGATATTAATTTTTTCACTAACCTTCTCAGAATTCTTCCGATGACACTCCTGTAACATCACATTACAACATGCATATACAGTTTGATCGAAAATGTTTATATTTAGCCACCAAAATCATGGTTAGACAATGTGAAATGTAGCTCAGTTGGTCAGAAAATTTCCTTGCGCCACTTAGACAGTGATCTACTCTTATACATAAATACTCATAAACGTGACTAAAAAATATAGGGTGGACAGGGATTGATAGACAATTTAATTCTTAATACAATTGCGTTATTACATTTTTTAATTTATCCTTACTTTTCAATACAGTTTGCGCCAAGCGAAGCTACGTCAAAAAACATGGCGTCCTAAGCCACTAAAATGTTTCGACAGAAACACGATTTAT
Source organism: Salvelinus fontinalis (assembly GCF_029448725.1). Lineage (NCBI taxonomy): Eukaryota > Metazoa > Chordata > Actinopteri > Salmoniformes > Salmonidae > Salvelinus > Salvelinus fontinalis. The sequence continues at coordinate 2,976,912 of NC_074700.1, read as the reverse complement.
CATAATAAAAATGTCCTACCTTGAGCTGTTCTTCCATCAGTATCTTGGGCAAAGGATCCTTTCTTGGGAGAAATCGTCTTTTGGTGGAAAGCTGTCCTCTTGCCATGTGGAAATGTCAACTGCGTTCGGGATGAACTGAAAAGCGTGCCCAACTTTTCACATCGTTGCAAAAATAAATGTCCCAAAATCGCACTAAACGGATATAAATTGCTATAAAACGCTTTAAATTAACTACCTTATGATGTTTTTAACTCCTATAACGAGTGAAAAGATGACCGGAGAAATATAACAGGCTAAACTAACGCTTGGAACAGGTGCGCGCCGGTGTCCTCTAGGCTCATGACGCAGCTCCCAAAGAATGACTAGCTTCAGGGTTTTTTCATTTGTAGGGCCTGTGAACGCGCAATCGACCCCGTTGGAATCGTCATCACGTAAAGGCATCCAGGGGAAGACGTAAGAAGTGTCCGTATAGTCATAGCAACGACAGTGCCCTTATAACTGACTTCAGAAGAGTGGCCAACATTTCTCAAATCTGACTCCATGTCAGGGAAATTGCTGTAGAATGGGCTCTGTTCCACTTAGAGACAAAATTTCAACTCCTATAGAAACTATAGACTGTTTTCTATCCAATAATAATAATAATATGCATATTGTACGATCAAGGATTTTGTGGGAAGCCGTTTAAAAAATTAGCCAAATTAGCATAAATAGTCTAAACAGCGCCCCCATCCCCAACAGGTTAACTTCTTGAGAATACAGGGGGTGCTGTTTTCGCATTAGCATAATTTTCTCTACAGATTAAACTGCCTCTTATTCAATTATTGCTCTTACTATATTCATATAATTAATACCATTGGATAGAAAACAATCTATAGTTTCTAAAACCGTTTCAATTTTGTCTCTGAGTGAAACAGAAGTCATTTGACAGCACTTTCCCTGACCAAGAAGAAGAATGCAAGATGTGTATGCTCGCTTCAACGCTCTGCCTATATATGGTCACGCCACCTATGACCCGAAACACACTTCATTCGTCTTCCTCTGGGTGTCAAGAGGACGTCAGAGGAGAAATTTTTTGTTTATCTTGTACTGACGTGAAATAAGACCTATTTCTTTGGCGTGACCGACAACTTCCGGTTCTCTGAATCGCGCGATTTGGAGGTGCGATTGTCTACTGTTTTGCTGCCGTTACGGATGAAAACTATCTCCGTCTCGAAGTTTGTTTGATACATGTGACCATATCATCGTAATGTATGTTTTTTCAATATAGTTTAATCAGATTATTTGAATTTTTTCGGGAGTTTTGCCGTGTTCCGTTCTGTGAGTTTTTTTACTTTGGACAGATCCATGCCAGTCGACCAGTACCTATGCTAAATGAAGAGGGAAAGTTGCCATTATGAATGGATTGAACGACTCATCAGGACTAAGGACACCTTGATCAACATTCTGATGAAAGATCAGCAATAGTAAGACCCAATTTACGATGTTATTTCATATATCTGTCGTGCATGTGAACTGGTCGTGGGCGCCCAGCTGGTTCTGGCTGGCGTGGCTATGCTAATTTAGCGCTACATTTTGTTTTCGCTATAAAACATTTAATAAATCTGAAATATTGTTTGGATTCACCAGATGTTGGGCTTTCAATATCTGTACGCTGTGTATTTTTTCTGAAATGTTTTAAGATAAGTAATTAGTTATATGACGTTGGTCTCTGTAATTGTTCTGGCTGCGTCGGCACTATTTCAGATTGCAGCTGCAATGTAGAACTGTGATTTATACCTGAAAAATGCACATTTTTCAAAAAATAACTATGCTATACCATAAATATGTTATCAGACTGTCATCTTATGAAGTTGTTTCTTGGTTAGTGGCTATATATATTTTTATTTAGTCGAATTAGTGATAGCTACTGACGCAGGAAAAAACTGTTGGAGTCTTTTGCTAACGTGTTTAGCTAATAGATTTACATATTGTGTCTTCCCTGTAAAACATTATACAAATCTGAAATGGTGGCTTTATTCACAGGATCTGTATCTTTCATTAGGTGTCTTGGACTTGTGATTTAATGATATTTAGATGCTACTATTTAATTGTGACGCTATGCTAGCGATGCTAATCAGTGTGGGGGGGGTGGGGGGTGCTCCCGGACCCGGGGTAGGTGCTCGGTAGAGGTTAAACGCTAGGTAATCGGTTTGATAAAATAGCCTGTCATCCCATTTAACTTCTTATGGCTGAAGGGGCAGTATTGAGTAGCTTGGATGAAAGGTGCCCATTGTAAACGGCCAGCTCCTCAGTCTCAGTTGCTAATATATGCATATTATTATTAGTATTGGATAGAAAACACTCTAACGTTTCTAAAACTGTTTGACTTAAGTCTGTGAGATTACCAGAAATCATATGGCAGGCAAAAACCTGAGAAGTTCCACTTCCTGTTTGGATTTTTTCTGGGGGTGCCATATTTTCAACCAAGCTCTCATTGAAAATACAGAGAGATATTGATGGGTTTTCACTTCCTAAGGCTTCCACTAGATGTCAATAGAACTAAGTCTGATGACTCAAATGTGAAGGGGGGTCGAAGGAGACAGAATTTAGTATGAGGTGCCATGAGGTGACCATGCATTCAACATGCGCGTTCACGTGAGAGGCAGCTCCGTTCCATCTCTCAATTGAAGTCGATTTAATTTTCCGGTTGGAATGTTATTCAAGATGTATGTTAACAACATTCTAAAGATTGATTCAGTACATCGTTTGACATGTTCCTTCTGACTGTAATGGAACGTTTGGACATTTCGTCACGTTATAGTGGTCGCGCTTTGAGACTTTGGTTAGGGTATTTGGTAAACAATTCGAAAGTAGCTAATTTGACATAAATAACGGACATGAATGAACAAATCAAGCATTTATTGTGGACCTGGGATTCCTAGGACTGCATTCTGATGAATTCATGAAAGGTAAGGAAACATTTATCATGTATTTTCTGGTTTCTGTTGAGTCCAACATGGTGGCTAATTTGGCTAATCATCTGAGCTCCGTCTCAGATTATTGCATGGTCTATATTTCCGTAAAGTTTTTTTGAAATCTGACACAGCGGTTGCATTAAGGAGAGGTATATCTATAATTCTATGTGTATTACTTGTATTATCATTTATATTTATGTTGAGTATTTCTGTTGAAATGATGTGGCTATGCAAAGTTACTTGATGTTTTTGCAACTAGTGACTCTAACGCCTCAATGTAAACTCAGATTTTTTTATATAAATATGAATTTAATCAAACAAAACATGCATGTATTGTGTAACATGAAGTCCTATGAGTGTCATCTGATGAAAATAATCGAAGGTTAGTGATTAATTGTATCTCTATTCTGGTTTTTGTGAAGGTATCTTTAGCTGAAAAAAAAGGCTGTGGTTATTGTGGTTTTGTGGTGACCTAACATAATCGTTTGTATTGCCTTCGCTGAAAAGCCTATTTGAAATCGGACACTTTGGTGGGATTAACTTCTCTAGGGTATGTGGGAAGGTAGCGCACCACCTTGTCAACAGCCAGTGAAACTGCAGGGCGCCAAATTCAAAACAACAGAAATCCCATAATTTATATTCCTCAAACATACAAGTATTTTACACCATTTTAAAGCTGCACTTCTAAATCCAGCCACGTGTCCGATTTCAAAACGGTTTTACGACGAAAGCACACCAAACGATTATGTTAGGAAAGCCAAGTCACAGAAAAAGACAGCCATTTTTCCAGCCAAAGAGAGCAGTAACAAAAAACAGAAATAGAGATAAAATGAATCACTAACCTTTGATGATCTTCATCAGATGACACTCACAGGACTTGTAGTTACACAATACATGTATGTTTTGTTCGGTAAAGTTCATATTTATATCCAAAACTCAGAGTTTAGGCAAGACGCTACTGTCTCACTTGGCAAAAAGCCTGAGAAAATGCGGTGCGCCATATTCAAATTAATTACTATGAAAATTACTATAAAATCAAACTTTCATTAAATCACACATGAAAGACACCAAATTAAAGCTACACTGGTTGTGAATCCAGCCAACATGTCAGATTTCAAATAGGCTTTTCGGCGAAAGCATAATGTCTGTGCTCAAGCATACGATGCTATTATCTGAGTATAGCAACATTGTAAACAAAGAGAGATACGCATATCAACCCTGCATGCGCGACACAAAACGCAGAAATAAAAATATAATTCATGTCTTACCTTTGACGAGCTTCTGTTGATGGCACTCCAATATGTCCCATAAACATCACAACTGGTCCTTTTGTTCGATTATTTCCGTCGATATACATCCAAAATGTCAATTTATTTGGCGCGTTTGATCCAGAAAAACACAGGTTCCAACTTGCTCAAACGTGACGACAAAATCTCAAAGGTTACCTGTAAACTTTGCCAAAAAATGTCAAACTACTTTTGTAATACAACTTTAGGTATTTTTTAACGTTAATAATCGATAAAATTGAAGACGGGATGATCTGTGTTCAATATAGGATTAAAACCAAATGTAGCATGCCTTCAAGTCATGTGCTTCATTCAAACAGGACACCTAGAGTGACTCGACTTCAAGATGGCCGTATTTCTTCATCACACAAAGGAATAACTTCAACCAATTTCTCAGGACTGTTGACATCCATTGGAAGCCGTAGGAAGTGCAAGCAATTCGCTTAGAAATCTGGTTTCCCAACGAAAGCTCATTGAAAAGAGGGTGACCTCCAAAAAAACCCATCTGAATGGTTTGTCGTCAGGGATTCGCCTGCTAAATAAATTATGTTATACTCACAGACATGATACAAACAGTTTTAGAAATGTCAGAGTGTTTTCTATCCAGATCTACTAATACTATGCATATCTTATCTTCTGGGGATGAGTAGCTAGCAGTTGAATTTGGGTATGCTTTTCATCCAAACATGAAAATGCTGCCCCCTACCCTAGAGAAGTTAAGGCACACGGAAGTTCACATGTTCGAGAAGGCATTTTTGCCAAAAAAACGCATTTTAGATAAAAAAAAAAAAATGCCGTTCAAACAGCTCCCCTGTGAAGTTGAGACTTGCGACATATGCCTAGTATCATGAATCGGGTCACAAATGTCTAAAAGTATTTCGTTTAAAATATACTTAAGTATCAAAAGTAAAAGTAAATGCTATAAATCAATTGAAATTCCATGTACGTAGAAAATCAGTGAGCAGGATTATTATTTAGATTTTTTAAATGTACAGATAGCAAGGGGCAAACTCCGGCACTCAGACATCATTTACAAACGAAGCATGTTTCCTGAGTCCGCCAGATCAGACTCACTAAACACAAATGTTATCTTGATAAGTGCATGAATTGTACCATTTTCACGTCCTGCTAAGCATTCGAAATGTAAATCAAATGAAAAGTACTTTTGGGTGTCAGGGAAAATGTGTAGGAGTAAAAATGACTTATTTTCTTTTAGGAATGTAGTGGAGTAAAAGTAAAAGTTGTCTAAAATATAAACAATACAGTAAAGGACAAATACCCCCTGTGGCAGACCAGGGGGTTGGGTCAAAACGTTTACACAGATCAGACACGGACGGAGTAGGATTAGCTCAGTTTCAGAGGTGTTTATTAAAGATAGTTCAAAAATAAATGAATAGGTCTCCCCCATGAGACACTCTCCAGGATACCGTCTTCTGGGCTCCGGGTCTTGCTGTATCCTGTCGGGATTAAAACTGCACTCACTCCTGTTACTTCTGTAAGCGTCCCCAACTATACGGGAGTCCTTTCCTCCCCCACTCTCTCCCTGTGTGCTGCCCTTCTGGCAGATTTATGGGCCTTGCACAGCTAGTGAGCAATCAGCCCTTGATTACTCACCAAGTCCCAATCAGCCCCAATTAGTCCTGGCCGGAGAGCCCGTTGAGACCTGGCACATCCAGCAGATGGAGCCTTCGCCTCGTGATGTATACTCCGTCTGTCACCAGGCATCGTTGAGTCTCCCTCTGGTGGCTGACCTGCTGTACGCCACACCCCAAAAACTACTTAAGTAGTGTAGTGGTATTATTGCTGTTATAATGTTTATCCAATCTATCTATGCATTTAACTAAAGTCACTTAATGTACTAATGAGACTTGATTCCTCTGCTAGAACACTTACCCTTTGTCTACATGACTGACTCATGGTTCGGGACTTATTCCATATCCTGTTGTTTAGCAGAAGACTGAACTAAGCTGTGAGAGACGAGCAGGACAAATTGTTTTGGTTCCATTTAGAAACAGTGTCGAGACAATGAGCGTTGAGGAATGGCATGACATTTCTCAACAAGACCTCACCACAGGCCAAACGCAGTTTCTCAGTTCCATAATCATTTGACAGTACATTAGGGTCACCAACCAGTGCTTCCACACGGCTGTTGTTCGGTCTAGTTGTCACACCACCCAAAGGGGGGGTTGTACTTTCTAATAAAAGCTGAGACACAACTCTTTTTCATTGGGTGATTGTTAACCGTTTCAGAATTGCAATTATTATAATAAAATACATTGTTTGAAGAGTCTACAGTCTCTCTTCCTTTCTGCTTAGAATTTCCACAACAATTATTGGCGACGAGGATGGGATGGTTAACTCCATTGACTGATCATTCACAGGGAAACCAAGGTTAACCTGTCTAGGATGAGTGTGCCGCTAGCGGCACTCCCCCCCACCCCCACTGAAAAACCAGTGCCGCGAAATTCAAAAAAAACATTTTTTAAAAATATTTAACTTTCACACATTAAAGTCCAATACAGCTAATGAAAGACACAGATCTTGTGAATCCAGTCAACGTGTCCGATTTTTAAAATGTTTTACAGGGAAGACACAATATGTAAAGATGTACATCTATTACCTAAAAACACATTAGCATAATCCACCATCTTTTATTTGTCCACCAACACCAGTAGCTATCACCAATTCGGCTAAACTAAGATATTTATAGCCCCTAACCAAGAAAAAAACTCATTAGATGACAGTCTGATAACATATTTATGGTATGGGATAGGTTTTGTTAGAAAAAAGTGCATATTTCAGGTAGATGGCATAGGTTACAATTGCACCCACCGTCACAAATGGAATAGAAAAACTACTTAGAGCAACGTGTTTACCTACTTACTAATCATCAAACATTTCGTAAAAATACACAGCATACACGAATCGAAAGACACAGATCCTGTGAATACAGACAATATTTCAGATTTTCTAAGTGTCTTACAGCGAAAACACAATAAATCGTTATATTAGCATAGCACATAGCACATAGCAGCCCAGCATTGATTCTAGCCAAAGTGAGCGATAAAAGTCAACATCGCCAAAATATATTAATTTTTTCCCTAACCTTCTCAGAATTCTTCAGATGACACTCCTGTAACATCATATTACACAATCCATATAGAGTTTGATCGAAAATGTTTATATTTAGCCACCAAAATCATGGTTAGACAATGTGAAATGTAGCTCAGCTGGTCAGAAAATGTCCTTGCGCCACTTAGACAGTGATCTACTCTTATACATAAATACTCATAAACGAGACTAAAAAATATAGGGTGGACAGGGATTGATAGACAATTTAATTCTTAATACAATTGCGGAATTACATTTTTTAATTTATCCTTACTTTTCAATACAGTTTGCGCCAAGCGAAGCTACGTCAAAAAACATGGCGTCCTAAGCCACTAAAATGTTTCGACAGAAACACGATTTATCATAATAAAAATGTCCTACTTTGAGCTGTTCTTCCATCAGTATCTTGGGCAAAGGATCCTTTCTTGGGAGTAATCGTCTTTTGGTGGAAAGCTGTCCTCTTGCCATGTCGAAATGCCAACTGCGTTCGGGATGAACTGAAAGCGTGCCCAGCTATTCACAGCGTTAAAGAAATAAATGTCCCAAAATCGCACTAAACGGATATAAATTGCTATAAAACGCTTTAAATTAACTACCTTATGATGTTTTTAACTCCTATAACGAGTAAAAACATGACCGGAAAAATATAACAGGCTAAACTAACGCTTGGAAAAATAGCAGGTCGATGTCCTCCACGCGCATTACGCAGCTGCAAAGGAGCTCCTACCTACAGGGTTTTTTTATTTATAGGGCCTGTGAACGCGCAATCGACCCCATTCAAATCGTCATCACGTAAAGGCATCCAGGGGAAGACGTAAGCAGTGTCCGTATAGTCATAGCAATAACAGTGCCCTTTTAACTGACTCCAGAACAGTGGCCAAAATTTCTGAAATCTGACTCCATGTCAGGGAAATTGCTGTAGAATGGGCTCTGTTCCACTTAGAGACAAAATTTCAACTCCTATAGAAACTATAGACTGTTTTCTATCCAATAATAATAATAATATGCATGTTGTACGATCAAGGATTTTGTGGGAAGCCGTTTCAAAAATTACACGATTAGCATAAATAGTCTCAACAGCGCCCCCATCCTCAACAGGTTAACTGCACAGGGGTTGCGTTTGACGTGGCCTAAGGAGCACACACCCCACTGAAAGCAGCAGAAGGGACCCGCCTCGGACCCAGTAGGGAACATCAATGAATGGATACGCCATCACAAACAAATAAGATTAAAGGGTGAGACTGATTTTCTTAAAACAACTCCTGTTCTGGGAAGAGGTTACGTGTATTAGATACCAGAAGAAGGTTCTGAGGAAAGTGTTCCGGGACTAGGTCCTGATTAAATATGCCATGGTTTAGAATTTTAAAATATAAATGCATGAGCTATGTGATTCCAGGACAGGGTCCTGAGGTAGAAATAAAAAAACATATATATACAAATGATTAATTGATCAGTGGACTAATAAGAGAATTGGATACAACGTTGTGAAATAATAGTGAGAGTATGGAATGATTGTAAAGCAACTTGAATAATAATGGGAGAACATCTTAGTAAGATAACTTCTTGCAACTATAGGGGGTGCTGTTTCAAATTAGCATAATTGTCTCTACAGATTAAACTGCCTAGTACTCAATTCTTGCTCGTACAATATGCATATTATTGTTATTATTGGATAGAAAACACTCTCTAGTTTCTATAGCCGTTTGAATTATGTCTCTGAGTGAAACAGAACTCATTCTACAGCACTTTTCCTCCCAGTGTGTGAGATTTAGACATCTTGGCCTCTGGTTCCAGATCAGTTTTAAAAGTCTCTGTTAATCCTATGAGATACAAACACTGCCCACGCCTTCCTCTAGATGTCAGTAAGTGGTGACAATTTGAATGGAGTCGATTGCGCAATCATTGACTCTATAAATGACAAAATACCGGAAGTAGCCTTCCTTTGGACACTGCGCTCAACGCAAGAAGGATATCTGACTGGCCTTTTTCCAAGCATTGGTTTAGCCAGTAATATAGCGTCGGTCATCTTTTTACTTGTTATAGGTGTTAGAAACATCATAATGTAGTTAATTTAAACCGTTTTATAGCAATTTATATCCGTTTAGTGCGATTTTGAGGCATTGCTTTGTAATAGACTTTGAAGCTCCGGGCACGTTTCGGGGTCCCGGTTGTACGTTAGTGGGCATTTCCACGGACAAGTGGACATCTTTCGACCAAAAGAAGATTAGACCCAAGAAAGGATTCATTGTCCAAGATTCTGATGGGAGAACAGCTCATAGTAAGAACAATTTATGATGATAAATCGTGATTCTGTCGATAAATGTTAAACGTTTATGCCGCCATCTTGTTTGCTATAGCTTCACTTGGCGCAAACTGTATTGAAAAGTAAGGATAATTTAAAAAATGTAATTCCGCGATTGTATTAAGAATGAAATTGTCTATCAATCGCTGTCCACCCTGTATTTTTTAGTCAAGTTTATGAGTATTTATGTATAAGACTAGATCACTGTCTAATATGGTGCAGGACATTTTCTGACCAGCTGAGCTACTTTTGTCATTGTCTAACCATGATTTTGGTGGCTAAATATGCACATTTTCGAACAAACTCTCTATGTATGTTGTAATATGATGTTACAGGAGTGTCATCTGAAGAATTCTGAGAAGGTTAGTGAAAAAATTAATATATTTTGGCGATGATTACGTTATCGCTCTCTTTGGCTAGAATCAATGCTCTGGTAATGTTTGCACATGTGGTATGCTAATATAACGATTTATTGTGTTTTCGCTGTAAGACACTTAGAAAATGTAAAATATTGTCTGTATTCACAGGATCTGTGTCTTTCGATTAGTGTATGCTGTGTATTTTTACGAAATGTTTGATGATTAGTAATTAGGTAATACACGTTGCTCTATGTATTTATTCTAGTCTAGTTGTGACGGTGGGTGCAATTGTAAACTATGACTTCTACTTGAAATATGCACATTTTTCTAACAAAACCTATCCTATACCATAAATATGTTATCAGACTGTCATCTGATGAGTTTTTTTCTTGGTTAGTGGCTATCAATATCTTAGTTTAGCCGAATAGCTACTGGTGTTGAGAGAAAATGGTGGACAAAGAAAAATGGTGATTTTTGCTAACGTGTTTAGCTAATAGATTTACATATTGTGTCTTCCCTGTAAAACATTTTAAAATTTGAAATGGTGGCTTTATTCACAGGATCTGTATCTTTCATTAGGTGTCTTGGACTTGTGATTTAATGATATTTAGATGCTACTATTTAATTGTGACGCTATGCTAGCGATGCTAATCAGTGTGGGGGTGGGGGAGGCTCCCGGACCCGGGGTAGAGGCTCGTGAAAGGTTAAATGAAATTGGTATATGTTTTTATTTATCACACTTTTCTTTAACCATTTATGTTCTTTAACCTCTACCGAGCACCTACCCCGGGTCCGGGAGCACCCCCCCCCACACTGATTAGTATCGCTAGCATAGCGTCACAATTAAATAGTAGCATCTAAATATCATTAAATCACAAGTCCAAGACACCTAATGAAAGATACAGATCCTGTGAATAAAGCCACCATTTCAGATTTTTAAAATGTTTTACAAGGAAGACACAATATGTAAATCTATTAGCTAAACACGTTAGCAAAAATCACCATTTTTCTTGTCCACCATTTTCTCTCAACACCAGTAGCTATCACCAATTCGGCTAAACTAAGATATTGATAGCCACCAACCAAGAAAAAACCTCCTCAGATGACAGTCTGATAAGATATTTATGGTATAGGATAGGTTTTGTTAGAAAAATGTGCATATTTCAGGTAGATGTCATAGGTTACAATTGCACCCACCGTCACAAATGGACTAGAATAACTACATAGAGCAACGTGTTTACCTACTTGCTAATCATCAAACATTTCGTAAAAATACACAGCATACACTAATCGAAAGACACAGATCCTGTGAATACAGACAATATTTCAGATTTTCTAAGTGTCTTACAGCAAAAACACAATAAATCGTTATATTAGCATACCACATATGCAAACGTTACCAGAGCATTGATTCTAGCCAAAGAGAGCGATAACGTAAACATCGCCAAAATATATTAATTTTTTCACTAACCTTCTCAGAATTCTTCCGATGACACTCCTGTAACATCACATTACACAATCCATATAGAGTTTGATCGAAAATGTGCATATTTAGCGGCACAAATCGTGCTTACACAATGGAAATACTGTCCAACTACTCAAGCAATCTGCCCGGCAGCATCATGATAATACAACTATTTTTATCGAAAACTATTCATAAACTTGACTAAAAAAATACAGGTTGGACATGAAATGAAAGATGTATTAGTTATTAATGCAACCGCAGAGTTAGATTTTTAAAATGAACGTTACTAGACATACAGTGTGCGTTACAGCCAGACTAGTGACGCAATAACGGCGTCACTAATCACCATTATTGAGTTTACATTTTTCCACATAAAAACGGAATAACATCATAAATAGCTCTTACTTTTCGACGAGCTTCCATCAGAATCTTGCCATGGTGGTTCTTTGTCCAAAAGAATCGTTGCTTGGTTGTAAAACGTTGCATTCAACTTCTGATATAGCAGCTAACTATAGCTAACAATTGCTAACATTAGCTAACGTGTCCAAATCCTCAATACGCAATACTGAGGAAATTCCGAAAAATAGCAATATACTCGCATAATCTGATATAACTCGGTTTCAAATAGCTTCGTTATGATGTTTCTAACACCTATATCAAATTAAATTACAGACTGATATATCTAAAGTTCATTACTGAGCGCTCGAAAATGGCATGCCCAGGTCTCTCTCTGCGTAAAGTTCAACGTCGAAAAGATGGCGTACCTCACTCCTTGGTGTTTTATAACCTCTGAGAGATACCTAGGAAGCCCATTCCACTTCTCATTGGTTACTGACATCCAGGGGAAGGCGGGTGCAGTTCGTGTCGTTCCATAGGATATACACACCCCTTTAAACTGAACTGAGATCAGAGCTTCGCTCTCAGACCTTCGCAAAACCTGTCATGGATTTCGCTGTAGAAAAAGTTCTGTTCCACTCAGAGACATAATTCAAACGGCTATAGAAACTAGATAGTGTTTTCTATCCAATAATAACAATAATATGCATATTGTACGATCAAGAATTGAGTAGGAAGCCGTTTCATCTGTAGATACAATTATGCTAATTTGAAACAGCACCCCCTATAGTCACAAGAAGTTAATATAAGGCAGACATACAAGTTCCTTACTTTTATCCCCTTCCACCTGCCTCTTCCATTTTTGTGGTAATGCTGCAATTAATTGGTTGTAATTTTGGGTAGAGCAGACATTTCCATATGTCTGTGTTAGCTGCATGTTTGACATTACTCCACCAGTCCTATTTATGATATCATTCACAAAAATTATACCTTTTTTAAACATTTCTTCGATAAATACAGTTTTTTTTACTATATTTGAATTTAACCACAAGATTTGTTGTACTATTTGTTCCGCCCTTTCAGGTGGATTAAACTGAAATTGCAACCAACTTTCTAAGGCTTGTTTAAAAAATAAAGATATTTTGGAGATTATTTTCAAGCAACCGAAAGTGAGCAGGTGTAATCTGAATAAAGGGAAAAAGGCCCTTCTTGAACATAGGATGAGACATTCGTACCAATCTACTAGAGAACCAGTTTGGATTTAAGTATAACTTTTGTATGACTGATGCCTTTAGTGAGAGGTCTAATGCTTTAATATTTAATAATTTCTGCCCTCCGAATTCATATTCGTTATATAAATAGGCCCTTTTAATTTTAATCCCATTTTGTTTTTACATTACAGCCTTATTCTAAAATTGATTATATATATGTTTTCCTCATCAATCTACACACAATACCCCATAATATCAAAGCGTAAACAGGTTTTAAGATACCACAGAGTCCACCTGTGGTAAATTCAATGAATTGGACCTGACTGTAACGACTTGTGCTCTCCTCATCCTCAGATGAGGTGAGGAGAGAAGGATCCTCAGACCAAAACGCAGGCTTTGGGAAATAAGCCATCTTTATTAAACAACGATGATGGCAAACACGAAACGAAACAAAACACTTCCAAACTACAAAACAAGAAAACGACGTTGACGAGACCTGAACATAAACTTACATAACTAAACATAAATTTACGTACAGGAAACAGACGACATCGAAACGAAAACGAAAACAAACAAACGCTACAGTCCCATGTGGTACGAACATAACATACGGACACAGGAGACAATCACCCACAAACAAACAGTGAGAATGCCCTACCTAAATATGACTCTTAATTAGAGGCAAACGCAAACCACCTGCCTCTAATCAAGAGCCATACCAGGCAAACCAAAACCAACATAGAAACAGATAACATAGAATGCCCACCCAACCTCACGTCCTGACCAACTAACACACAAAAACTAACATAAATAGGTCAGGAACGTGACAGTACCCCCCCCCACAAGGTGCGAACTCCGGACGCACCAGCACAAAGTCTAGGGGAGGGTCTGGGTGGGCATCTAACCACGGTGGTGGCTCAGGCTCCGGGCGCGGTTCCCACCCCACCATAATCCATCCTAGCCTCCTCCCTCCAAGAATGTCCACCCTCTTTCTTCCCCCACAAAATCCTCTTAATAACATATCTAATAATGACAACACCGGGACAGAGAGATAAACCAAGACAGAGGGATAGATAAGAATATAGAGGTAGATAAAGATAGAGAGGGAGATCAGGATAGAGGGGCAACTCCGGACTGAAAGGCAGCTCCGGACAGAGAGACAGCTCTGGACTGATGGGCAGTTCTGGGTATCTAGCCTTTTCAGGCTGAAGGGCAGCTCATGGCTGACTGACGACTCTCGACGCTCATGGCAGGCTGACGGCTCTCGACGCTCATGGCAGGCTGACGGCTCTCGACGCTCATGGCAGGCTGACGGCTCTCGAAGCTCATGGCAGGCTGACGGCTCTCGACGCTCATGGCAGGCTGACGGCTCTCGACGCTCCTGGCGCTCTGACGGCTCTGGCTGCTCATGGCGCTCTGACGGCTCTGGCTGCTCATGGCGCTCTGACGGCTCTGGCTGCTCATGGCGCTCTGACGGCTCTGGCTGCTCATGGCGCTCTGACGGCTCTGGCTGCTCATGGCTCGCTGGCGGCTCTGGCAGATCCTGTCTGGTTTGCGGCTCTGGCAGATCCTGTCTGGTTGGCGGCTCTGGCAGATCCTGTCTGGTTGGCGGCTCTGGCAGATCCTGTCTGGTTGGCGGCTCTGGCAGATCCTGTCTGGTTGGCGGCTCTGGCAGATCCTGTCTGGTTGGCGGCTCTGGCGGATCCTGTCTGGCTGACGGCTCTAGCGGCTCCTGTCTGGCTGACGGCTCTAGCGGCTCCTGTCTGGCTGACGGCTCTGTAGGCTCATGGCAGACGGGCGGCTTTGCAGGCTCATGGCAGACGGGCGGCTTTGCAGGCTCCTGGCAGACGGATGGCTCAGATGGCGCTGGGGAGACGGATGGCTCAGATGGCGCTGGGGAGACGGATGGCTCAGATGGCGCTGGGGAGACGGATGGCTCAGATGGCGCTGGGGAGACGGATGGCTCAGATGGCGCTGGGGAGACGGATGGCTCTGGCCGGATACGGTACACTGTAGACCTGGTGCGTGGTGCCGGAACTGGAGGCACCGTGCTAATGACAAGCACCTTCCTACTAGTACGGGGAGCAGGGACAGGGCACACTGTATTCTCAAAGCCTACTCTATCCCTGATGCGTGGTACCGGCACTGGTGACGCCGGGCTGAGGACAAGCACATCAGGATTAGTAGGGGGAGAAGATACAGTTTGTACAGGGCTCTGGAGACGCACTGGTAGCTTAGTGCGTGAGCCCGGAACTGGAGGCACCGGGCTAGATACACGCACTACAGGTAGAGTGCGTGGAGGAGGAACAGGGCTCAGGATACGCACTGGTAGCCTAGTGCGTAGTGTATACACTGTAGGTACTAGGCTGGGGCGGGGAGGTGGTGCCGGAAATACCGGACCGTGGAGGCGTACTGGCTCTCTTGAGCATTGAGCTTGCCCAACCTTACCTGGTTGAATACTCCCGGTTGCCCGACCAGTGTGGGGAGGTGGAATAACCCGCACCGGGCTATGTAGGCGAACCGGGGAAACCATGCGTAAGGCAGGTGCCATGTATGCCGGCCCGAGGAGACGCACTGGAGACCAGACGCGTTGAGCCGGCCTCATGACACCTGGCTCAATACTCAATCTAGCCCTACCAGTGCGGGGAGGTGGAATAACCCGCACTGGGCTATGCACTCGTACAGGAGACACCGTGCGCTCTACTGCGTAACACGGCGCCTGCCCGTACTCCCGCTCTCCACGGTAAGCCTGGGAAGTGGGCGCAGGTCTCCTACCTGCCCTTGGCCCACTACCTCCTAGCCCCCCCCCAAGAAATTTTTGGGAATTACTTACGGGCTTTTTTGGCTTCCGTGCCAGACGCGTTCCCTCATAGCTCCGGTTCCTCTCTCCGGTAGCCTCCGCTCTCCTCAGTGCCTCCAGCTGTTCCCATGGGAGGCGATCTCTACCAGCTAGGATCTCCTCCCATGTGTAGACACCTTTTCCATCCAATAAATCCTCCCATGTCCATTGCTCCTTCTTCTGTCCCTTACTCCGTTTATTTTTCCCTGGCCGCTTGGTCTTAGCGTGGTGGGTGATTCTGTAACGACTTGTGCTCTCCTCATCCTCAGATGAGGTGAGGAGAGAAGGATCCTCAGACCAAAACGCAGACTTTGGGAAATAAGCCATCTTTATTAAACAACGATGATGGCAAACACGAAACGAAACAAAACACTTCCAAACTACAAAACAAGAAAACGACGTTGACGAGACCTGAACATAAACTTACATAACTAAACATAAACTTACGTACAGGAAACAGACGACATCGAAACGAAAACGAAAACAAACAAACGTTACAGTCCCATGTGGTACGAACATAACATACGGACACAGGAGACAATCACCCACAAACAAACAGTGAGAATGCCCTACCTAAATATGACTCTTAATTAGAGGCAAACGCAAACCACCTGCCTCTAATCAAGAGCCATACCAGGCAAACCAAAACCAACATAGAAACAGATAACATAGAATGCCCACCCAACCTCACG
This sequence comes from Salvelinus fontinalis, assembly GCF_029448725.1. Lineage (NCBI taxonomy): Eukaryota > Metazoa > Chordata > Actinopteri > Salmoniformes > Salmonidae > Salvelinus > Salvelinus fontinalis. The sequence goes on along the minus strand of NC_074700.1, from coordinate 2,960,357 downwards.
TCCTGACCAACTAACACACAAAAACTAACATAAATAGGTCAGGAACGTGACACTGACTTTGAAAGGCACACACCTGTCTATATATATAAGGGTGGGGGGTGCTCCCGGACCCGGGGTAAGGCTCGTGAAAGGATAAACAAGATAATAGACTTTTTCGGTTGAAGAAAAATACTAAAATAATGTATGTAACGAAAGGGGAAGAATGAGTGAACTCTTAGAACACAAATCCTGAAGACTACTGGACCAATGAAAAATTTATTTATTTTTATTTTTATTTTATTTCACCTTTATTTAACCAGGTAGGCTAGTTGAGAACAAGTTCTCATTTACAACTGCGAACTGACCAAGATAAAGCACAGCAGTTCGACACATACAACAACACAGAGTTACAAATGGAATAAACAAACATACAGTCAATAATACAGTAGAAAAAATGTAAGTCTATATACAGTGAGTGCAAATGAGGTAAGATAAGGGAGGTAAGGCAATACATAAGCCATGGTGGCGAAGTAATTACAATATAGCAATTAAACACTAGAATGGTAGATGTGCAGAAGATGAATATGCAAGTAGAGATACTGGGGTGCAAAGGAGCAAAATAAATAAACTAAATAACAGTGTGGGGATGAGGTAGTTGGGTGGGTTGTTTACAGATGGGCTATGTACAGGTGCAGTGATCTGTGAGCTGCTCTGACAGCTGGTGCTTAAAGCTAGTGAGGGAGATATGAGTTTCCAGCTTCAGTGATTTTTGCAGTTTGTTCCAGTCACTGGCAGCAGAGACCTGGAAGGAAAGGCGGCCAAAGGAGGAATTGGCTTTGGGGGTGACCAGTGAGATATACCTGCTGGAGCACGTGCTACGGGTGGGTGCTGCTATGGTGACCAGTGAGCTGAGATAAGGCGGGGCTTTACCTAGCATAGACTTGTAGATGACCTGGAGCCAGTGGGTTTTGCGATGAGTATGAAGCGAGGGCCAGCCAACGAGAGAGTACAGGTCGCAGTGGTGGGTAGAATATGGGGCTTTGGTGACAAAACGGTTGGCACTGTGATAGACTGCATTCAATTTGTTGATTAGAGAGTTGGAGGCTATTTTATAAATGACATCTTCAAAGTCAAGGATCGGAAGGATGGTCAATTTTACGAGGGTATGTTTGGCAGCATGAGTGAAGGAGGCTTTGTTGCGAAATAGGGAGCCCGATTCTAGATTTAATTTTGGATTGCAGATGCTTAATGTGAGTCTGGAAGGAGAGTTTACAGTCTAGCCAGACACCTAGATATTTGAATCACCAGCAGCAAGAGCGACATCATTGATGTATACAGAGAAGAGAGTCGGCATGAGAATTGAACCCTGTGGCACCCCCATAGAGACTGCCAGAGGTCCGGACAACAGGCCCTCCGATTTAACACACTGTACTCCATCAAATAAGTAGTTGGTGAACCAGGCGAGGCAGTCATTTGAGAAACCAAGGCTGTTGAGTCTGCCAATAAGAATGTGGTGATTGACAGAGTCGAAAGCCTTGGCCAGATCGATGAATACGGCTGCACAGTAATGTCTCTTATCGATGGCGGTTATGTTATAATTTAGGACCTTAGTCGTGGCTGAGGTGCACCCATGACCAGCTCTGAAACCAGATTGCATATCGGAGAAGGTACAGTGGAATTCGAAATGGTCGGTAATCTGTTTGTTAACTTCTTATGGGCAGGTAGAGTCCCACCTGGCCAACATCCGGTGAAATTGCAGAGCGCGAAATTTCAAAATACCAAATTCAAATATTTAACATTCTTGAAAATATGTGTTATACATCAAAATAAAAATGAAATTCTTGTTAATCCAGCCGCTGTGTCAGATTTCAAAAATACTTTACGGCGAAAGCAAACCATGCGATCTGAGGACAGCGCCCGCATACAAACACATGAAAATCATATTTCAACCAGGCAGGTGCGCCACAAAAGTCAGAAATAGCGCTATAATTAACCTCTTGGAACTATAGGGGGTGCTGTTCCGCATTAGCATATTTGTGTCTCCAAATTAAACTGCCTCGTGCTAAATTCTTGATCGTACAATATGCATATTATTGTTATTATTGGATAGAAAACACCTTCTAGTTTCTATAGAAGTTGAAATTTTGTCTCTGAGTTGTACAGAACAATTTCTACAGCACTTTTCATGACAGGGTTCAGATTTCAATTTTTTTTACCTCTGATCTGGGGTCTGTTTTTAAGGCGACAGTGAATGCTATGAAGAAACCGACACTGCCTACGTCTTCCTCTGGGTGTCTGTACGTCATCACGCTTTCAATGGAATCGATGGGATATTCACAGCCAGTATAAAAGACCAAAATGTATAGAGACCGCCCTTTCTCGTCGTGCGCCTGAAGCGTGAAGGGCATCGGACCTGCCTCGTTCCAAATCGTTTTCTAACCAGCAATATTTCTCCGGTCATGTTTTTACTCGTTTTAGGTGTTAAAAACATCATAATGTAGTTAATTTGAACAGTTTTATAGCAATTTATATCCGTTTAGTGCGATTTTAGAGGAATTTATTTGTTGTGCACTCTGAAACTTTGGACACGTTTTGGGGTGTCGGTCGTTGGTGGTGGACATTTCGAAGGACAGAGGACATCTATCGACCAAAAGACGTTTATAACATAGAAAGGATACATTGCCCAAGAATCTGATGGAAGAACACCTCAAAGTAAGCAATATTTAATATGATAAATCGTGTTTCTGTCGAAATATTTTAAACGCATATTTCGCCATTTTGTTTGGTATAGCTTCACTTGGCGAACCCTGTATTGAAAAGTAAGGATAATTTTAAAAATGTAAATCAGCGGTTGCATTAAGAACTAATTTGTCTTTCGATTCCTGTAAACCCTGTATTTTTTAGTCAAGTATATGATTAGCTATTAATTAAACCAGATCACTCTGAAAGATGGCGACCGACATTTTCAGGCTTGTTTTGCTACTATTTTCATTGTGTAACCACGGTTTTGTATGGCTAAATATGCACCTTTTCGAACAAACTGTATATGTATATTGTAAAATGATGTTACAGGAGTGTCATCGGAAGAATTCTGAGAAGGTTAGTGAAAAAATTAATATCTTTTGGCGATGTTGACTTTTATCGCTCACTTTGGCTAGAATCAATGCTGGGCTGCTATGTGCTATGTGCTACGCTAATATAACGATTTATTGTGTTTTCGCTGTAAGACACTTAGAAAATCTGAAATATTGTCTGTATTCACAGGATCTGTGTCTTTCGATTAGTGTATGCTGTGTATTTTTACGAAATGTTTGATGATTAGTAGTTAGGTAAACACGTTGCTCATTGTAATTATTCTAGTCCATTTGTGACGGTGGGTGCAATTGTAACCTATGGCAGCTACCTGAAATATGCACATTTTTCTAACAAAACCTATCCCATACCATAAATATGTTATCAGACTGTCATCTAATGAGTTTTTTTGTTGGTTAGGGGCTATAAATATTTTAGTTTAGCCGAATTGGTGATGGCTACTGGTGTTGGTGGACAAATAAAAGATGGTGGATTATGCTAATGTGTTTTTAGGTAATAGATGTACATCTTTACATATTGTGTCTTCCCTGTAAAACATTTTAAAAATCGGAAATGGTGGCTTTATTCACAAGATCTGTATCTTTCATCTGGTGTCTTGGACTTGTGATTTAATGATATTTAGATGCTACTATCTACTTGTGAAGCTATGCTAGCTATGCTAAACAGTGTGTGGGGGGTGGGGGGTGCTCCCGGATCCGGGTTTCTGAGGCAGTAGAAGTTAACCTCTCTGGGATATTTGGGACGGTAGCGTCCCAACTGGCCAACATCCAGTGAAAATGCAGAGTGCCAAATTCAAATCAATTACTATAGTAAAATTTTACTTTCATGATTCACACAGTCAATATACCAAATTAAAGCTACACTTGTTGTGAATCCAGCCAACGTGTCAGATTTCAAAAATGTTTTACGGCGAAAGCAAACAATGCTATTATCTGAGGATAGCACCCCAGCTAACAATCACAGACCATCATATTTCAACCCTCCCGGCGCGATACAAAACGCAGAAATAAAGATATAATTCATGCCTTACTTTTGACGAGCTTCTTCTGTTGGCACTCCTATATGTCCCATAAACATCACAAATGGTCCTTTTGTTCGATTAATTCCGTCTATATATATCCAAAATGTCAATTTATTTGGCGCGTTTGATCCAGAAAAACATCGGTTACAACTTGCACAACGTTTTGTAATACAACTTTAGGTATTTTTTATCAGATGAACAGCAACATGTCGGCTAAAGTGATTAATTTCATGAATGCATCAAAAAGTGTTTAATATTGTGATAGTGAAGAGCAAAATTCCTCTCAAGAGAACTAACATTACAGTTACACCAACTGGTAGGCTAATCACACAATTGTACAAAATGGTAAGAGAACTGGTGATGGAAGTTACCCTTCTACATACACATTTCTTTACCGGAAACTCTAAATGAAAACACTGTCAGATTTATAAAATGCCCGTGAACATTTGTAGATCTAGTTCAATTCAGATGTTTCTAAATTCATTTCTAAGGAGCTTTTATACAATTGTAATGCAGGGTTAATAAAAAAACAGTTTTAAAATGTATACGTTTATTAAGTAGTCTTGCTTATCTCTTCCATTTATTCCCATAGTAATTCGTTATGGTTTACATTGCAAATGAGGGAATAAACTGGGTCAAGACACCAGCAGAGTAAGTAGACCTTTATGTAGTAAAATAAATGTGTCACGCCCTGACCTTAGTTATCTTTGTTTTCTTTATTATTTTGGTTAGGTCAGGGTGTGACATGGGGTTATGTATGTGTTTTTCTTGTCTAGGGGTTTTGTATGTTTATGGGGTGTTCACTAGTCTAGGTGTTCGTATGTCTATGGTTGACTATATTGGTTCTCAATTAGAGGCAGCTGTTTATCGTTGCCTCTGATTGGGAACCATATTTAGGCAGTCATATTCCGTTGGGTATTTCGTGGGTTATTGTCTATGTGTAAGTTGCCTGTGTTTGCACTTTATATATATATATATATAGCTTCACGTTCATTTTGTTGTTTTGAGTAGTTTGTTTAAGTGTTCTTCGTTTCATGTTAAATAAATAGAAGAATGTATTCGTATCACGCTGCGCCTTGGTCCTCCTCTCTTCTTCCACATTACGACGAACGTGACAGAATAACCCACCACAACCGGACCAAGCAGCGTGAAAGGAAGGAACAGCACTTTGTGGAGCAATGGACTTGGGAGGAAATATTAGACGGCAAGGGACCATGGGAACAGCCGGGTGAATATCACCGCCCCAAGGCAGAGCTGGAGGCAGCGAAAGCCGAGAGGCGGCATTATGAGGAGCTAGCTCGGCAGCGCGGCTGTAAGCCTGAGAGGCAGCCCCAAAAATGTATTGGGGGAGGCACACGGGGAGTGTGGCGAGTTCAGGTAGGAGACCTGCGCCAACTTCCCGTGCTTACCGTGAGGAGCCGAAGATGGAACCAGAGCCAGTCGGGGTGGAATTGGAGGTGAGCAAGGGGAGTGAAGCAGAGACTGTGAAGGAATTAATGGGGAAATTGGAGAAGAGTGAAATGAGGGATTTGCTTTGTTGGTGCATAAGGCACGACATCAGCTAGACGGAGCGTGTCCGGGATTTGATGTTACCCGAGTCAGCTCTTCCTGAGGTGCGTGCTAACCGTCTGGTAATGACAGTGCCAGTCCCACGCACCAGGCCTCCAGTGCGCCTCCCTAGTCCCGCACCTCCTGTGGCAGCCCCACGTACTAGCTCTCCTGTGGCAGCCCCATGCACCAGCTCTCCTGTGGCAGCCCCTCGCACCAGTCTTCCGGTGCCGGCGCCACGAACCAGGCCTCCAGTTCCAGCACCCCGCACTTGCCTTGAGGTGCGTGTCCCCAACCCAGTTACACCAGTGCCAACACCACGCACCAGACTTTCTGTGCGTCTCCCGAGCCCTGTACGCCCTGTTTCTCCTCCCCACACTCGCCCTGAGGTGCGTGTTCCCAGCCTGGTACCACCAGTTCCGGCACCACGCACCAGGCCTACTGTGCGCCTCCAGGGTCCAGTATGCCCTGTTCCTGCTCCCGTCTGTACAGCGCCGCCTGAGCTGCCCGTCTGTCCAGCGCCGCCTGAGCTGCCCGTCTGTCCAGCGCCGCCTGAGCTGCCCATCTGTCCAGCGCCGCCTGAGCTGCCCGTCTGTCCAGCGCCGCCTGAGCCACCCGTCTGTCCTAAGCCATCAGAGCCGCCCGTCTGTCCAGCGCCGCCTGAGCCGCCCGCCAATCAGGAGCTACCAGAGCCGCCCGCCAGTCAGGATCTGCCAGAGCCGCCCGTCAGTCCGGAGCTGCCTTTCAGTCCGGAGCTGCCTTTCAGTCCGGAGCTACCCCTCAGTCCTGAGCTACCCCTCAGTCCTGAGCTACCCCTCAGTCCTGAGCTACCCCTCAGTCCTGAACTGCCCCTCAGTCCTGAGATGCCCTTCAGTGCGGAGCTGCATTTCAGTCCTGAGTTACCCCTCAGTCCGGAGCTGCCCGTCAGTCCGGAGCTGCCCTTCAGTCCGGAGCTACCCCTCAGTCCTGAGCTACCCCTCAGTCCTGAGCTGCCCCTCAGTCCTGAGCTGCCCCTCAGTCCGGAGCTGCCCCTCAGTCCGGAGCTGCCCCTCAGTCCGGAGCTGCCCCTCAGTCCGGAGCTGCCCCTCAGTCCGGAGCTGCCCCTCAGTCCGGAGCTGCCCCTCAGTCCTGAGCTACCCCTCAGTCCGGAGCTGCCCCTCAGTCCGGAGCTACCACTCAGTCCGGAGCTGCCCCTCCGTCCAGTGGCACCCTCTACGATGGTCTTCAGTCCTGGACTCGCTGCAAGGGTCCCACGTCCCGCACCCGAGACGCCGCCGTAAGAAGGCCCACCCGGACCCTCCCCTTCTGTGTCAGGTTTTGCGACCAGAGTCAGCACCTTTGGGGGGGGGGGGGGGGGTGTTTGTATGTCTATGGTTGCCTAGATTGGTTCTCAATTAGAGGCAGCTGTTTATCGTTGTCTCTGATTGGGAACCATATTTAGGCAGCCATATTCCGTTGGGTATTTCGTGTGTTATTGTCTATGTGTAAGTTGCCTGTGTCTGCACTTTATTTATATATAGCTTCACGTTCGTTTTGTTGTTTTGATTGGTTTAAGTGTTGATATGTTTAAGTGTTCTTCGTTTCATGTTAAATAAATAGAAGAATGTATTCGTATCACGCTGCGCCTTGGTTCTCCTCTCTTCTTCCACATTACGACGAACGTGACAAAAGGTTAAATAAAAAGAAATATATAAGACCTACAACACTTTTAACGCACATTACTCAACACTAGTGAGACTCATGTCGCCTACAGTATATCTAAAAGTATTTTTTTCAATGATGTGACTCTCCACGAATAATTCTATTTAGAGGATTGAAGGATTCTAAATTAATATCTAAGGAGCATTTTTCATTAGGGCAAACCTTATCTGTGAGAATTTCTGAGGGGCTTTTATATAATTCTAATGCAGGGTTAATAATAATAATAATCGCTTTGTTTCAACAATTACAAAATTATGGAGAAGATCTAATTTTCAAATTACTGAAAGTGAGCGATTGTAATCTGAATAAAGGGATAAAGGCCATTCTTCAACATGGAGTGAGACATTCTTACTAATGTGTAAATAAAGCCATTTTATCTCTGGGACCCTCAGGATGACAAATCAGAGCATGATTACTGAATGTAAGTACATTATTTACCTTCAGAGGTGAATGTATCAAACCAGTTGCTGTTGTGCACTCTTCAAACAAAAGCAGTATTTTTTCATTTGTAAAAGCTACTGTAAATTGGACAGTGCAGTTAGAGAAACAAGAATTTAAGCTTTATGCCCATATCAGACATGGAGACAAGCGCAGGAATACACAATAGGGGGATTTAATACACCCAAAACAAACACGTATACAAAAACACTGTACCCGAACAAAAGAGCGAGGGTAAACCTCGTTGAACGACATGGGACGATACCCGTAATACACAATATATTTAGCACGCTGCATAACTCTGCACCTGTGTGATTGTTAACCGCTCCAGAATTGCAAGTATTCTAATAAAATAAGTTGTTTCTTTTATTATACTACCTCCTCGACAGTAGTACTTCAAAGTATTTTTACGTAGTTACTTTACACAACTGAGTACATGGTATTGTCCTGGCAAACTGAAAGCTTTACTTGGGCTGAAGATATAGACAAAGATGGTCTCCTGTGGATTATGTTTGAACAAACACAATTGGCCACCCACACAAAGTCATAAACACACAGGGTCCGATTCCAAACAGAGTTAAGAGATCTAAGAAATGAAGGTTCTGGTGGAGGTTTGTCTACAAATATGCTGTATTCTGACCGTGACTTAATTATTCCGATTTTCACCACCTTTACGTGCTAGGAAACCATGACAAAGTTTGAGTGAACCTGACGGTTCCAGGTGGGAAAACCATCTTCTTCATTTTTGATAGAAATAAAAGCATTCTCCATATACTGTAATTTACAACTTGATAAGAGCTAGCTAAATGAGTAATCAGTTTGGATAAGGATCTTGTAAACATATATTACTCTTTTTTTTAGATCATTTTAGCTTACAATCGCTGGAGGTAAATGTGAAACCAGTCATATGGTAGCAAACTGAAGCATTTCAACATATCAACTTTCCGAAAGTAAAGTTTATGAAATACTCTGCCGCTCTGCAGTAGGCCTTATAACCATATTCATCTGCATATTTACTGTTAGTTCCCTTCAGCTGGTATAGCCTACATTATCATTCCATTTAATTACATTGTTTTGTTTACCTTAATCTTCTTATTTTGTAAACGCCGTCACGGCCGTGTGGTTGTTGCTGAGGATCATTTGTAACAGTTAATAAAATAAAAAAAGACATGTAGGCTAAGTAAATCATTATGGAGCGTAACGCAGATCATGCCGTAACAGGTGAACCAGGTGCATGGCGCAAATCATGCTTAGTGCAGGAGGTATAGCCTAATTTTGAACACTATTTTCCCTATTATAATTATATGTACACTAATCTTCCAACGTTCCCATGGGTTGAAGAACTAAATGTGGCAATTTTCAGAATGAATCAAACAAACTTTTTCCTTTCCTTCATGAGTAAAGGGTCAAAAAAAATATATATGATTCAGAAATAGGAAATAATCTACAAGATCAGATTATTTTTAAATCTACCAATTGGTGCTGAAACGTAGACGAATATTCATATATATAGATGGCTTTCTTTCATTGATCCCTAATTTTCAGAACTTGTTCTCTCGAGTATGTTGACAAAATTCTAACTAAAAGGTACACCATCTTTAAAGGAATGCCTTAAGATAAATGTACTGAAAACCCTATTGAATAAAAATCTGTTGGCCAGCAAATGTGAGGGTTTTCAGCAGTTGAATAAAAATGTATTCAGCGCACGCAAGAGAACCACTCCTGCAAAGCCCATAATACAGTGCCTTGCAAAAGTATTCATCCCCTTGGTGTTTTTCCTATTTTGTTGCATTACAACCTGCAATTTAAATTGATTTTTATTTGGACATACACAAAACGGACATACACAAAATAGTCCAAATTGGTGACGTGAAATGAAAAGAATTACTTGTTTCAAAAAATGAAGGAGTGATGGATGGCGTTAAATACAGGGAAATTCTTGAGGGAAACCTGTTTCAGTCTTCCAGAGATTTGAGACTGGGACGAAGGTTCACCTACCAGCAGACCAATGACCCTAAGCATACTGCTAAAGCAACACTTAAGTGGTCTAAGGGGAAACATTTAAATGTCTTGGAATGGCCTAGTCAAAGCCCAGATGTCACGACTTCCACTGAAGGTGGCTCCTCTTCCTTTTCGTTTGTCTCTATCTGTATTGTTTACACCTGTGTACTATTAGTTGAATTGGTGTGTTTATTTGCTTCCGCTGCCTGTTAGTCTTTGTGAGGGATTGTTTTGCTGTGGTTACTTTGTTAGGGGTGCGTGTCTGCACCACAGGGTTTTCTTTCACACGGCAGTTGTACCGGTTTGGTATGTGTTTAGGAGAAGAGATTTCTCCCCCATGTGTATCGCTTATTTTCCCTGTGTGTGGCGACCTCGTTTGGGCGTATTCCCCCCCATGTTGTTGTTGAGTTGGGACTTCGGAATAAACTATTGTGCCACTGGAACGTCCTTGCTCTCCTGCTCCTGATTCCTGCACCTCCCTCCTTCAAGGAGGCACTTAACACCAGACCTCAATCAAATTGAGAATCTGTGGAATGACTTAAAGATTGGGTTCGCTGGTGTACAGCATCCAACTTGAAGGAGCTAGAGCAGTTTTGCATTGAAGAATGGGCAAAAATCCAGTGGCTAGATGTGCCAAGCTTATAGAGACATACCCCGAGAGACTTCCAGCTGTAATTGCTGCAAAAGGTGGCTCTACAAAGTGTTGACTTTGGGGTGGTGAATAGTTATGCACGGTCAAGTTCTGTTTTTTGTGTCTTATTTCTTGTTTGTTTCACAACCATTTTTTTTTTGCATCTTCAAAGTGGTAGGCATGTTGTGTAAATCAATAGATACAAACCCCCAAGGGGTTGAATACTTTTGCAAGCCATTGTACACCTAAATAAGGTAAGTTTGAATAGAAATTACTGGGAAGTGAGTCAGAAAGGTGAAATATCCTAAGTTGGAATCGGGCCCATGTAGTACAGGAGAGCACTATGACCTGACATAAACCTATGTATTCATCTCCCTTTTTTAATTGTCTCATTGTTTCAAAATGTCCCTTTGTTGCTTTTACTCTCTTTACTGTTGCTCAGCTTCTCAGCTCTCTCTTTCTCATATTCTCTATTTCTTGTTTTTCCATCTCTTTCTGTACCTTCCTATTTTCACATTTTTCTATTTTCCTCTCCGTCTCTTTCTCCATCCATTCTGGCCCCGCATTAATTATCGTTCCTGGCCCAACCAGTTAAACACAGTGATGATAATGAGCGTTCATTGGTATTCCCTGGGCACCTCCCTCCCTCTCCATGCCTCCCCTACCGTTCTGTCTCGCTTCCTCTCTGACATTTATGTTTTCAATTAGTCACTGGGCTGAGTCGTCCCCTCCTCCTCCTCCTCTTCCGCCTCCTCCTCCACCCCCTTCATCTCCTTACCCTAAACACAGACTTATCTTGCGTGAATTTCAAAAACCTTAAGCATTTCATCAAAGAGCCCTGGCATTACCCCTCACAAGACCTCAGGGAATTAGCCAAGTGTGCTTTTCAATATATTGTGGGGGGGCTTTGAGAAGAGGAAGTGGTTGGTATATCGGGGGTTTTGCATGTGATGTGATGGTCTTTAAACATCTGAAATGCAGACTTAATAGCAAACATTGGCCAAATACTTTTATTATATTGCAAATATTGGACACATGACAAATGGTTTGTCTATTTTGAGAAATTTCCAATGACAGTGATATAATTGTACTGTGGAATAGAGAAGAACTCCATCACATTCAATAATCATGTATTTAGTGAGACATGTGGTGTGTGTTTGCTGTAGCTAAATCCTCTTCCCCCTGCCTGTCTCCAGACCAGAGAGAGATGCTTCCTCTGGAGTTCTGTAATCTCCTCTGTGTCCTGTGGTGTGTGAGTGTGACAGACACCCTGCGCTCCCACTACCTTACCCAGCAGAAGCTGACCAGATAATGTGTGTGTATGAATAGGAGAGTGTGAGTGTGTGTATGTGTATATTTGTGCGAGAGAACGTGTGTATGCGAGAGAGAGAGAGTATGTGATTGTGTGTGCGCTGCCGTGTGTTTGCACCCCTACAGTATGCATATGCTCTGTCTGTTTCCACAACTAAACTGGCGGGTACAACGACGACAAGCCTGCAATTAAGATTCTGCTCAGCCAGGCTGTACCAACGGCTCAATAGGGCGTGAAAAAGGAAAGGCCCAGTGGTGATAAATGTACTTCCCATACAACCTAGGCATTAATTACACCAATTGGTATTGCACAGTCATCAATATCCATCCACCATGGTAGGGAAGGGAAGAGAGGGTTAGGGGGTGCACCTATGTGGTGCTGCTATGCTTATGCTTGTTTAATGCAGCACTCTGTGACCATTCAGTAAACTGGGATGTGATTGATGGTACTGTAGGAAAAATACCATTGTGAATGAACGGACCATAGTTGGGAAATTACAGACTGCAAAGTTATGGAATGGCTCATCAAAGTAAGGTAAACATGAAATGTTTAACTGAAGAACCTGTGTTTCAGACGTTTAAGACATTTCTTAGGTAGATTTAAGTGATGTATATGTTTTATACATTCCTTGGGTAATATTAACTTGTTTCGACATCGGGGCGACCTTCTCAGGCAACTGAGAATTCCATCTGTGTTCAAGAGTGTCTTTGGCCCATATTTCAGCCCCATCTGCCTCTCTACTTGACCTAAAACCCTCAGAACACCCTTTTAATAAAAACAAGGCATCACTTCTTTTTTAATACATACGTTATAACTTCTGTCATAAACATCGTTATCTTTATGGTCACCGAATCGAATCACAAGTTGTTGTTTGAAATGTATTTTTTCTGCTGTAAACACTGTGCTTTGCCTTTTCTGAGAGTAGTCGGAAAGGCAAGTTTTAACTAGCAAACATATGTTTACTTTTGACTTCTCCATCACCTTAGAAATACACTGCTCAAAAAAATAAAGAGAACACTTAAACAACACAATGTAACTCCAAGTCAATCACACTTCTGTGAAATCAAACTGTCCACTTAGGAAGCAACACTGATTGACAATAAATTTCACATGCTGTTGTGCAAATGGAATAGACAAAAGGTGGAAATTATAGGCAATTAGCAAGACACCCCCAATAAAGGAATGGTTCTGCAGGTGGTGACCACAGACCACTTCTCAGTTCCTATGCTTCCTGGCTGATGTTTTGGTCACTTTTGAATGCTGGCGGTGCTTTCACTCTAGTGGTAGCATGAGACGAAGTCTACAACCCACACAAGTGGCTCAGGTAGTGCAGTTCTTCCAGGATGGCACATCAATGCGAGCTGTGGCAAAAAGGTTTGCTGTGTCTGTCAGCGTAGTGTCCAGAGCATGGAGGTGCTACCAGGAGACAGGCCAGTACATCAGGAGACGTGGAGGAGGCCGTAGGAGGGCAACAACCCAGCAGCAGGACCGCTACCTCCGCCTTTGTGCAAGGAGGTGCACTGCCAGAGCCCTGCAAAATGACCTCCAGCAGGCCACAAATGTGCATTGTGGCCTGCTGGAGTGTCTCACCACCAGGCTGGGGAGACACTGGGCCGTGGAGGCGCACTGGAGATCTCGAGCGCAGAGCTGGCACAACCCGTTCTGGTTAGATGCCCACTACCACCCGGCAAATGCGGGATGCTGGCACAGATTACACTGGCCTGTGAATGCTCACTCGAGACACCGTGCGCATCATCCCATAACATGGTGCCTGACCAGTCACATGCTCCCCACGGTAAGCACGGGGAGTTGGCTCAGGTCTAAACTCCGACTCCGACAATTCCCCGTGTGCGCCCCAAAAAATGTTTGGGGGAGCTGCCTCTCGGGCTTCCGTGACCGGGTCTTGTCCCCTGCCATTCTCTCCTCCCCGGTCCAGCTCGTCCTTCAGGTTGGCGCACGCTGCTTGGTCCCTTGGTGGTGAGTAGTTCTGTCACGGCCGTCGAATGAAGAGGACCAAGGTGCAGTGTTGTGAGCGTACATTAACAACACAACAACAAAAACAAAAACAATACAACAACTACCGTGACGCTTAAGGGCTATGGTGCCACAAACAAAGACAACTACCCACAACGAAAGGAGGGAAAAAGGGCTACCTAAGTATGGTTCCCAATCAGAGACAACGATAGACAGCTGTCCCTGATTGAGAACCATACCCGGCCAAAATATAGAAACACAAAATCATAGGAAAGATAACATAGAATGCCCACCCAAATCACATCCTGACCAAACCAAATAGAGACATAAGGCTCTCTAAGGTCAGGGCGTGACACTACTGTCACTGGGGAGAAGATTCTGATTACCGTAGGAGAGAAGGTAGGATGTGAGAATGTTGCTTAGGAATAAAGCGGTGGTGGTTTTTCTTAAAGAAGAGCGTTTGGTTGATCGAGTAGTTGAGCATTCAAGTTCCGCCGCTTGTCTCTCCGTCAACAAGGGAAGCGATTTCGAACGTACCGCCGTTTATTCCCAGTGAGCTATTGGAGCGCGAGTTATTGCAGTTTTGGAAGTTTGCAAGTTCAATTAAGATTGTCCCGTTGGGTTGCAAACACCCGGCTTTGAAACAGGTTATGTTGTTTCGGCAATAGGTTTTTATGTTTTTGGAGTCACCGGAGCAGACTTGAGTTATCATTTAAAGTTTTGAGTCCCTGAATCCAATGAGTCCTTGAGATAATGGTGGGAGGTTGGGAAGGCCCAAATATGATTGTTTTTTTGTTAGCAGTATACTGCTCTGTCTCGTATTGAAGTTAAAGAGACTATCAGGGCCCTTGAACAGGACAAAACATCTATTGAATTGATGTCGCTCGCTCAGAATGACCCCGGACTAGTCATGAACTTACAGGACAGAGACATGAACTGAGGTCGTTTCTACATGCTACCCTCAAGGATATGGATGCTCCTAGCGCTTTTTTTTTAACCTGTCTAGGATCAGCGTGGCGCTAGCGGCACTCCCCCCCCCCCCCCACTGAAAAACCAGTGCCGCGAAATTCAAAAAAAATATTTTTTTAAAATATTTAACTTTCACACATTAAAGTCCAATACAGCTAATGAAAGACACAGATCTTATGAATCCAGTCAACATTTCCGATTTTTAAAATGTTTTACAGGGAAGACACAATATGTAAAGATGTACATCTATTACCTAAAAAACACATTAGCATATTCCACCATCTTTTATTTGTCCACCAACACCAGTAGCCATCACCAATTCGGCTAAACTAAGATATTTATAGCCCCTAACCAACAAAAAAACTCATTAGATGACAGTCTGATAACATATTTATGGTATGGGATAGGTTTTGTTAGAAAAAAGTGCATATTTCAGGTATATGGCATAGTTTACAATTGCACCCACCATCACAAATGGACTAGAATAATTACAATGAGCAACGTGTTTACCTAACTACTAATCATCAAACATTTCGTAAAAATACACAGCATACACGAATCGAAAGACACAGATCCTGTGAATACAGACAATATTTCAGATTTTCTAAGTGTCTTACAGCGAAAACACAATAAATCGTTATATTAGCTTAGCACATAGCAATTAGCAGCCCAGCATTGATTCTAGCCAAAGTGAGCGATAAAAGTCAACATCGCCAAAAGATATTAATTTTTTCACTAACCTTCTCAGAATTCTTCCGATGACACTCCTGTAACATCACATTACAACATGCATATACAGTTTGATCGAAAATGTTTATATTTAGCCACCAAAATCATGGTTAGACAATGTGAAATGTAGACAAGCTGGTAAAGAAAACGTCCTTGCGCCACTTAGACAGTGATCTACTCTTATACATAAATACTCATAAACGTGACTAAAAAATATAGGGTGGACAGGGATTGATAGACAATTTAATTCTTAATACAATTGCGTTATTACATTTTTTAATTTATCCTTACTTTTCAATACAGTTTGCGCCAAGCGAAGCTACGTCAAAAAACATGGCGTCCTAAGCCACTAAAATGTTTCGACAGAAACACGATTTATCATAATAAAAATGTCCTACCTTGAGCTGTTCTTCCATCAGTATCTTGGGCAAAGGATCCTTTCTTGGGAGAAATCGTCTTTTGGTGGAAAGCTGTCCTCTTGCCATGTGGAAATGTCAACTACGTTCGGGATGAACTGAAAAGCGTGACCAACTTTTCACATCGTTGCAAAAATAAATGTCCCAAAATCGCACTAAACGGATATAAATTGCTATAAAACGCTTTAAATTAACTACTTTGTGATGTTTGTAACTCCTATAACGAGTGAAAAGATGACCGGAGAAATATAACAGGCTAAACTAACGCTTGGAACAGGAGAGGGTCGGTGTCTTCCACGCGCGTTACGCAGCAAGAAAAGACTTGCTAGCTAAAGGTTTTTTTCATTTGTAGGGCCTGTGAACGAGCAATCGAGCCCGTTGGAATCGTCATCACGTAAAGGCATCCAGGGGAAGACGTAAGAAGTGTCCGTATAGTCATAGCAACGACAGAGCCCTTTTAAATGACTTCAGAAAAGTGGCCAACGTTTCTCAAATCTGACTCCATGTCAGGGAAATTGCTGTAGAATGGGCTCTGTTCCACTTAGAGACAAAATTTCAACTCCTATAGAAACTATAGACTGTTTTCTATCCAATAATAATAATAATATGCATATTGTACGATCAAGGATTTTGTGGGAAGCCGTTTAAAAAATTAGCCACATTAGCATAAATAGTCTAAACAGCGCCCCCATCCCCAACAGGTTAACCTTTTACGGGGGCAGCCAAGTGCAGGGCGCGAAATTCAAAATCTATTTTTTTTAAATATTTAACCTGTCTAGGATGAGGGTGCCGCTAGCGGCACTCCCCCCCCACCCCCACTGAAAAGGCAGAGCCGCGAAATTCAAAAAAAATATATTTTTTAAATATTTAACTTTCACACATTAAAGTCCAATACAGCTAATGAAAGACACAGATCTTGTGAATCCAGCCAACATGTCCGATTTTTAAAATGTTTTACAGGGAAGACACAATATGTAAAGATGTAAATCTATTACCTAAAAACACATTAGCATAATCCACCATCTTTTATTTGTCCACCAACACCAGTAGCTATCACCAATTCGGCTAAACTAAGATATTTATAGCCCCTAACCAAGAAAAAAACTCATCAGATGACAGTCTGATAACATATTTATGGTATGGGATAGGTTTTGTTAGAAAAATGTGCATATTTCAGGTAGATGGCATAGGTTACAATTGCACCCACCGTCACAAATGGACTAGAATAACTACATAGACATTGAAAAATGTGCATATTTCAGGTATAAATCATAGTTTGCCATTGCAGCCACCATCAAAAATCTCCCCAAAGCGACTAGAATTACTACAGAGAGCAACGTGTATTACCAATTTACTCATCATAAAACATTTCTTAAAAATACACAGTTCACAGCAATGGAAAGACACAGATCTTGTGAATTCAGACAATATTTCAGATTTTCTAAGTGTTTTACAGCGAAAACACAATAAGTCGTTATTTTAGCATACCACATATGCAAACATTACCCGAGCATTGATTCAAGCCAAAGAGAGCGATTATCATTGTCGTTATCATCGCCAAAATATATTAATTTTTTCACTAACCTTCTCAGAATTCTTCCGATGACACTCCTGTAACATCATATTACAACATACATATAGAGTTTGTTCGAAAATGTGCATATTTAGCCACAAAAATCGTGGTTATACAATGAGAATAGTAGCAAAACTGGTCTGAAAATGTCGGGCGCCATCTTTGAGAGTGATCTAGCCTAATCGATAACTAATCATAAACTTGACTAAAAAATACCGGGTTGACAGGAATCGAAAGACAAATTAGTTCTTAATGCAATCGCTGAATTACATTTCTAAAATTATCCTTACTGTGCAATACCGGGTCCGCCAAAGCAAAGCTACACAAAACAAAATGGCGATATATGCGTTTAACATTTTTCAACAGAACAGCGATTTATCATCATAAATAGTTCTTACTATGAGCTGTTCTTCCATCAGAATCTTGGGCAATGTATCCTTTCTTGGGTCTAATCGTCTTTTGCTCGAAAGATGTCCTCTTGTCCCGTCGAAATGGACACTAACGTTCGACCGGTACTGGAAACGTGCCCAGCGGTTCAAAGTGCATCACAAAGACATGCCTCAAAATCGCACTAAACGGATATAAATTGCTATAAAACGGTTTAAATTAACTACCTTATGATGTTTTTAACCTGTTGAGGATGGGGGCGCTGTTGAGACTATTTATGCTAATTGGGTAATTTTTGAAACGGCTTCCCACAAAATCCTTGATCGTACAATATGCATATTATTATTATTATTGGATAGAAAACAGTCTATAGTTTCTATAGGAGTTGAAATTTTGTCTCTAAGTGGAACAGAGCCCATTCTACAGCCCGCACCTGTTCCAAGCATTAGTGAAGGGGGTAATATTACTCGGGTCATGTTTCTACTCGTTATGGGAGTTAAAAACATCATAAGGTAGTTCATTTAAAGCGTTTTATAGCAATTTATATCCGTTTAGTGCGATTTTGGGACATTTATTTCTTTAACGCTGTGAATAGCTGGGCACGCTTTCAGTTCATCCCGAACGCAGTTGGCATTTCCACATGGCAAGAGGACAGCTTTCCACCAAAAGACGATTACTCCCAAGAAAGGATCCTTTGCCCAAGATACTGATGGAAGAACAGCTCAAAGTAGGACATTTTTATTATGATAAATCGTGTTTCTGTCGAAACATTTTAGTGGCTTAGGACGCCATGTTTTTTGACGTAGCTTCGCTTGGCGCAAACTGTATTGAAAAGTAAGGATAAATTAAAAAATGTAATTCCGCAATTGTATTAACAATTAAATTGTCTATCAATCCCTGTCCACCCTATATTTTTTAGTCACGTTTATGAGTATTTATGTATAAGAGTAGATCACTGTCTAAGTGGCGCAAGGACATTTTCTGACCAGCTGAGCTACATTTCACATTGTCTAACCATGATTTTGGTGGCTAAATATAAACATTTTCGATCAAACTCTATATGGATTGTGTAATATGATGTTACAGGAGTGTCATCTGAAGAATTCTGAGAAGGTTAGTGAAAAAATTAATATATTTTTGGCGATGTTGACGTTATCGCCCACTTTGGCTAGAATCAATGCTGGGCTGCTATGTGCTATGTGCTATGCTAATATAACGATTTATTGTGTTTTCGCTGTAAGACACTTAGAAAATCTGAAATATTGTCTGTATTCACAGGATCTGTGTCTTTCGATTCGTGTATGCTGTGTATTTTTACGAAATGTTTGATAATTAGTAAGTAGGTAAACACGTTGCTCAATGTAGTTTTTCTAGTCCATTTGTGACGGTGGGTGCAATTGTAACCTATGCCATCTACCTGAAATATGCACTTTTTTCTAACAAAACCTATCCCATACCATAAATATGTTATCAGACTGTCATCTGATGAGTTTTTTTGTTGGTTAGGGGCTATAAATATCTTAGTTTAGCCGAATTGGTGATGGCTACTGGTGTTGGTGGACAAATAAAAGATGGTGGATTATGCTAATGTGTTTTTAGGTAATAGATGTACATCTTTACATATTGTGTCTTCCCTGTAAAACATTTTAAAAATCGGACATGTTGACTGGATTCACAAGATCTGTGTCTTTCATTAGCTGTATTGGACTTTAATGTGTGAAAGTGAAATATTTAAAAAATATTTTTTTTTTGAATTTCGCGGCACTGGTTTTTCAGTGGGGGGGGGGGGGGGTGCGCCGCTAGCGGCACGCTGATCCTAGACAGGTTTAACACCTATAACGAGTAAAAACATGACCGGCGATATAGAAGTTCCTAAACTATAGCTTGGAAGGAGGCCAGTCCCGACGTCCATCGTGCGTCAGGCGCATGAAGAAAAGAAAGCTACTTCAGCCTTGTGGTCTTTTATACAGGCCCTGATTGCGCAATCGACTCCATTCAAATTGTCACCTCTTACTGACATCTAGAGGAAGGCGTGGGCAGTGTTTGTATCCTCATAGCATTTACAGGGACTTTAAAACTGACCTGGGACCAGATGCCAAGATTTCTGAAATCTCACTCCCTGTCAGGAAAAGTGCTGTAGAATGAGTTCTGTTCCACTCAGAGACATAATTCAAACGGCTATAGAAACTAGAGAGTGTTTTCTATCCAATAATAACAATAATATGCATATTGTACGAGCAAGAATTGAGTACTAGGCAGTTTAATTGGAGACCAATTTTCGCTAAGTCGAAACAGCACCCCCTATATCCCCAAGAAGTTAAGGGTAATGAAGGGTCCCACGATATCACTGTCTGCATATGCAGATGACCTGACCTGTCAGAGTTAATTGGGAAAAGAGCGAATCGCTGTGGGCAAGTCAGCTTCAGACGGGGTCCGCTCCATGGTTACCAGGGGGGATTCAGAGATGGGATGAAGACTTTGGGGGGGTTTCTAGGCTCCAATGTCTTTCAGAAAAAGAACTAGGAGGGTGTAGTGGAGAAAGTGTGTGCCAGATTGTCGAGGTGGAAATGGGTGCTACTCCAGCTGTAATGTAGGGAAAGGGTGGTAGCCAGTAATCTAGCTGCCTCTACCCTGTGGCACAAACTAATGATTTTACAGTGGTCTGATCCAAGAGCTTCAGAGGACCCTTGTCAATTTCTTTTGGTCTGGGCAACATTGGATTAAAGCTGCGGCCCTGTACCTGCCACTGCACGAGGGGGGGCAAGGTCTGGTGGACATTTCTTCCAGGATCATGGCTTTCGGGCTTCAAGCAGCCTAGAGACTGTTGTACTGTGACGGTTCTAGCTGGATCGACACAGCCTATATACATTGATGAGTAGAGCGGGCTGTTTGGGCTTAGACAAGCATATTTTCCTCTTAAAGCTGGAGGGGTGTGATTTGTCTGGTTTGACTCCATTTTATGAGTCTGTTATGCAGGCTTGGAGAGTTTTTGTGAAGTCCCGTAAGGCCGGGGCGCCACCAGGGATGTGACTTTTTGAAGAGCCTCTTTTTTACAACACTGCCATCCAGTCCCGTGCTATGGGTTCAGCCAGCCTACGTTCATGCCTGTTAGGTGTGGGGTGTACCAAGCTGGGTCATCTGATGCAGAGTAGGAGCAGATCGTTGGAGGAGCAGGGAGAAAGAGTGAGGATCCGATCATCTCGCCTACTGAGAAAGGTTGTAGCTGAGGTCTATAATTCCTTACAAGTACTTCATCAGCAGTATGTGACTGACACTTCCAATTCTGATCGGTGGATGGAGGGTCTGGATGATGTGTTCCTGTGCTGAATGTTAGTGCTGAGGTGGGGGCATTCGAGGAGGACGTGGGGATGCTGCTTTCCTTCGGTAACCCGGAGCTGGGGGAGTTCAAGACAGTGGGAAAGAAGGCCATGTACAAAATCTGGGTAAAAGTGTCCCGTGCTTCTGTAACAGTACTCTTCTTGCGTTGTGTACAATCAATCCTCGACACGAACTCCAACGTGTAGCACCAGTCATGGAGATTTATTCTGATAGGAACAGCACAAAATTGCACGTCATGCAATGCACGGCTCACCATCCAACTCTGCACTCACGCACGCTGGTTTGGTGCTTGTTCACTGGACCATGTAGTTACCAAAATAATACAATTACAATATACAATATAATATCTTTAACAATGTACCTGATAGGAACAGCACAAAATTGCACGTCATGCAATGCACGGCTCACCATCCAACTCTGCACTCACGCACTGTACAAAATATATGAACCCCCCCCACCAGACACAGTAAGTTGCTAGCTAGTACTGGCGGGAATTCTTTACAACCAAAATGCACAACCAATATTCTCCAAAAAACACTGCATCTTATGTGTGATGTTCGAAAAACATTTACAAACAAATGTATATAAATTGTACATTTAAATCATCACTTGGGAGTATAAAAATCACTTTTGATGTACAGTGCTTTGCAACCAACAACTTACCGCTGGTTTGGTGCTTGTTCACTGGGACGATTCTAACTGAAACATCCTCCCTCGTAAGCAAGCTACGCAAACCAGCCAATAAGATGCCATGTTGAGTGGGTGAAGCCAAGACAAAACTAAAACCAAAAACCCATTGGCTTAACAATAAAGTGGCAAGGGGAATCACCAATATAACCCTGTTACACTCCCCCCTACTGAATTCCACTTGCAAAGAAAAATAATAAAAATACAAAACGGCACTGTGCAAACATACCAGATACAGAAACACTCAACATATGTACAGAATAATCCAGAGAAAAAAAAAAGAAAGATATTTTTATACTACCTAATAGAGAAACTAAAAGGTAAAGCTATGTATATCAAGGATGCAGACCCTGCTTTAAATCAGTCACTAAATATTCCAGTCATTAGACTATTCTCCTTGAGAATTAGAGTGAAAAGCGGTTGATCAATCCCCTTAGCCCTCATAGGTAAACATGCCTGTTACATGTTAAGTACACTCAGTGACTTTAAAACATCCAAGTAATAAAATAAACTACCATAAGAGAGTTGATCATATCCGTCACATTACCATCCTGCAACCTCTAATCATGGTCACAATGATGTAAAAGCAAAACAAATAAAATGTGCCAATACCATTGACCCTCTATTCACATATTAAACCTTCAAGAGTTAACTGTCTGCTGATTCATAATCTCAATCAGTCTTGACACTGGTTTAAATAGTCTTCCTGCCCTTGACCTAATACGACCCCGACTACCTTCAACTGCATAAGGGGTAACAGTGTTTTGTACTGTTGCAATAGTGGGTCTGTCAACACAGTCCGTCTGTAACTGATCAGGTAAGGAATGGTCCGAGTTTGGTAGGTCAGTACGGATATCGTAAGTAGACTGGTCAATTAGCTCACTCACTACAGTAATCCCTCGTTTATCGCGGGGGTTACGTTCCGAAAATGACCCGCGATAAGTGAAATCCGCGAAATAGAAAACTTTTTTTTTTTTTACAATTAGCAACTATTACATGTATACAAATACAGTGACTCACGTGTAGGCCGTTTCACTGCTCTTCAGACTGGGCCGCTGCATCCTGACTGCGCTCTGCAGTGTTCTCTTCTTCTGAAGCCCGCGGTGCAGGTGTGTTTGTTCGGGAGAAGAACATAGTGATAGCTGTTGTCGCTCTTTTTTCTTCTTTGCAAAAAGATCCTTGTACACCGACATGCCACCATCGATTACGTTGGAGAACTGTAATGAACGGCTCATCAAAGGGTCTCATTCCTCAGCTACTCGCTTAAGTTCAGTGGCCATTCGCACCATGGTTGCTAAGCGATGTACGTACACATAACTGCACGAGACGACAAAATGATAGCACAATTCGTAGCATGTTTTGATACAAGAAGCGTGAGTGAGTTTTTAGCGAATCAGAATGCAGAGCACAATGCACCAAAAAAAAAAAAAAATTGCATTATGAAAATCCGCGAAATAGCGAATCCGCGATAAGTGAACCGCGAAGTGGCGAGGGATCACTGTACACTGTTACGGTCTCGGTCAGATTCTTGAAGACTCTCTGATCGAGGCAGACCTTCCAGCTGCAGTATATCTTCCACAGAATCCAAAGGTGGAATATCCTGAGCATCCAAGGATCGCACATCACCCTCCAGGCTTGTGTCACCTGTTCCTTCAGAAGGAAATTCTGACACCCACACTCTTGTTCTGTACTCAGCATCATCATCCACTGCAGTGTCCATGGCAGCTGAGACCATAAGGCTGTCATTCATGCCCTCAGACTCTGTTAATCCAGACATGTCTGTTCCCTCATCAACGGCAGCATGGGGAAGAGGAAGGAAGTTGACTGGCATTATCAGGTTGCGATGTACCGTCTTCTCCCGTCCAGTGGAGCTGTTCTGAATCTTAAAAGTGTGGCTGTCAGCAATCAACCCAGTGACAAGGTAGACAGTATCCTCCCAACGGTCAGCGAGCTTCCGCTTTCCCCGCTCCCCCTTGTTAGCCAGCAACACTTGATCACCAATCTCCACTGGTGCTCCTCTGACTCTTCTGTCATAAAGGTCAGCATGCCTCTTCAACTGCTTCGCTGCAGATGCCTGTGCTGTATTCATGGCTTCTTTCAGATCTCTCCTCAAAGACTGAACAAACTGGTCATAGTCGACAACTTCTGGGTTCTCTATGACAGAGCCAAAGACTATGTCAACAGGCAGTCTTGGCGTCCTCCCAAACATTAGCAGGAAAGGGGCAAAGCCTGTGGTCTCGTGGATTGTACAATTGCACGCAAACGTGAGGGACTTCAGCGCCTGAGGCCATCTGTGCTTTGCTCTCGTTGGCAGGGCCCGGATCATGTTTCCCAACGTTCTATTCATCCTTTCGCAGGACCCGTTCCCCATCGGATGGTACGGCATGGTGTGAGACTTCTGAACACCTGCAACACTCAACAGTTCGACTATTAAAGCGCTCTCGAAGTTGGCTCCCTGATCTGAGTGTATACGGCGAGGCATCCCGTAGACACAGAAATAGTTGTTCCACAACTGATGAGCTACTGACTTAGCAGACTGGTTCGGACACAAGAAAGCATGAGCCAATTTGGTAAAGTGGTCAGTAACAACGAGCACATCCAAGGACTTGTTTGAAGAATCTTCTGCAGACCAGAAGTCTATGCACACTAGTTCAAGAGGCTCAGTTGTTATTATGCTCTCAAGAGGAGCTCTTGCTTCCGGTTCAGGAGTCTTGCTCACGACGCATCTCCTGCAGCACTTCACATATGCCTTTACCTCCCTCTCCAGGCCATGCCAGAAGAACCTCTGTCTTGTCAGGTAGACTGTTCTCTGTTGGCCCTGGTGACCAGCTTCACCATGGACACCCTTCAACACCATTGCTTTCATGGAGGCTGGAACCACATACAGATACATTTTCCTCTTTGTAACCACATTCCTTGAAACACGATACAGTACACCCATCTTCATGGTCAACTTGTCCCAACTTCTGAGAAGACACAAAACCTCAACAGTCTCATGGGAACGCTCTCTCCGGGATGGCCTTCTCCCCCTCTCCACAAAGAAGATCACTCTGCTGATCACGTTGTCATCACGCTGCTTACTCATCAGTCGGTCGTGTGGCAGAACATCGACATCGGTCTGCTCTGATGGCATAACAGCTTGTGGAAGCTGTGGCAACAGCAGTGCATGTGAGCCCACTTCATCCCCCCAGCACCTGTGTGAATGAAGAACAGCTGCAACTTCATGTCTTGATAAAGCACCAGATGGGGGGTCAACAGTAGCCTCACAGCTAATGAACACTTCGTTGGAGTCAGAGGATTTGTCAAAGGGGTGGCTGGACCAGCGAAACACATCTTGCACTCTGTCTGTGCGCACAGCGTCGGCTTCAGCTAGTAAGGTCTCGTACGGGACCCTTGTCAGGCGATGGAGTGCACTGGGTCGTACAAAGGGCTCTCTGCTCAAAGCATCTGCAACAACATTTCTTTTTCCAGGGATGTACTTGATGTCAAACTCGTACGGTGCCAGCTTGGCGACCCATCTCTGTTCACAAGCATCAAGCTTTGCTTTGGTCAGAATGTATGTCAAGGGATTATTATCCGTCCATACCGTGAACTGCTGTCCCCGTAGCCAGTGGTGGAACTTGTCACAGATAGCCCATTTCATGGCAAAGAACTCGAGCCTGTGCGCAGGATACCTCGACTGCGCATAACTGAGGGACTTGCTCGCGAAGGCTATAGGTGTAGAAGCAACTGGAATTTTGCCTGAACCCCTACCAACAGATGGTGACAGATTAAATGACAGGAAACCCCTACCTCTCCCAACACCTTCCATTTTAACAATGGGAAATCAACACACTAATAAAAATGTAACTAGCAAAAAAAATGCATATATATATTTCTTTCTTTAACCTCACGTCAAAATCTAACCTATATCTAGTACACTGGTAAAACTCACCCTACTTATATCAGATATACTTTAGAATTGCAAATAAACAAGTAACACAAAAGTTATATTGTTTATCTGTGAAGTGTCTCAGCCAGAGAAATCATCAATTTCGATAATAAAACGTTGGTGGCGCCCTCTTGTGGCGAAATGCGATATCCTAATAAACTGCACCAGCAACGTCTTATCTGATTCTTCAACGGCAACCACGGCGAAGTTCTGAGATGGAAATCCAGCGAAGGATGATCCGATCCAGAAGAACGGACACGGCACCACTGTAACAGTACTCTTCTTGCGTTGTGTACAATCAATCCTCGACACGAACTCCAACGTGTAGCACCAGTCATGGAGATTTATTCTGATAGGAACAGCACAAAATTGCACGTCATGCAATGCACGGCTCACCATCCAACTCTGCACTCACGCACGCTGGTTTGGTGCTTGTTCACTGGGCCATGTAGTTACCAAAATAATACAATTACAATATACAATATAATATCTTTAACAATGTACCTGATAGGAACAGCACAAAATTGCACGTCATGCAATGCACGGCTCACCATCCAACTCTGCACTCACGCACTGTACAAAATATATGAACCCCCCCCCCACCAGACACAGTAAGTTGCTAGCTAGTACTGGCGGGAATTCTTTACAACCAAAATGCACAACCAATATTCTCCAAGAAACACTGCATCTTATGTGTGATGTTCGAATAACATTTACAAACAAATGTATATAAATTGTACATTTAAATCATCACTTGGGAGTATAAAAATCACTTTTGATGTACAGTGCTTTGTGAAGGAAAAGGAAACCGCACACTGCTCTTGATAGTATCACCGATATTTAATAAGCTTACGTATCGGCCACACGGCCTCCTTCATCTTGTTCAATTGATGCCATGCACCTGCAAATAAGATTGCTCAGATGTGCGAGTGCCTTTTTGTAGATGTACAGTGCTTTGCAACCAACAACTTACCGCTGGTTTGGTGCTTGTTCACTGGGACGATTCTAACTGAAACATCCTCCCTCGTAAGCAAGCTACGCAAACCAGCCAATAAGATGCCATGTTGAGTAGGTGAAGTCAAGACAAAACTAAAACCAAAAACCCATTGGCTTAACAATAAAGTGGCAAGGGGAATCACCAATATAACCCTGTTACACTTCTTCCCTGGAAGGGGTAAAATCGACGAGGTGGGCAGGTGTGTTTGGTCCAGGTGCCTCCCCAAAAGGCTGTTGGTGGTCTTTATACATCCTGCCTATTGAAAAGAGGACAGCTGACCTAGAATGGAGGATAATACATGGAGCCATAGCCACCAATATGCATCTGGTACACCTGGATCCTACTGTTGGGGGAAGGGTGTCCATTCTGTGCTGAGTCTGAAACTCTGGCACATCTGTTCTTACATTGTCCCAGGTTGGTCGGGATGATTGACTTGATCACTAGCTGGTTGTCAGCTATGGGAGAGGTTCTCTCTTATCAACAGTTTTTATTTGGGCTAAAGTGTAGGTTTAGTCGAAGGCATGTCGTTCTTTTGCTTAATTTTGTGTCAGGGGCAGCTAAATTAGCAGTATGGAAGACCTGAAAGAACACTATTTGGGGACAGGCGTATGTGGATGTGGTGAGAATGCCGGAGGGGATGTTGGCAGCAAAACTGAGGGTTGAGTTTACCTATTACAAAATGGTTAAAAATATTAATCTGTTTATGAGTATATGGGGTATTCAGAGGCTGTTGTGTTTAGTTACTGTGGAGGAAGATTTGGTTTTGTGTTTTTAATTGATGTGTAATCATGGTTTGGTATGAGTGTTTATCGTGTTGTGGGTTCCCCGACCCAATAAAGGTTGTTTAAAACTCTCTCTCTCTCTCTCAAACTCTTTCTCTACCTTCTCTCGCCGTATCTACCCACCCCCACTCTCTCTACGTTGCTCTCCATCTCTGCCCTCCCTCTGAGGTCAGGGAAATCAGGACCCAGACACAAATATCTTCTATCTGTCTAAAGGGGATGTTCACATTCCATCTTGGAATTTCGATTTATGAGCGTTCGTTATTTTCATAACCTAGTCTGTCACTTAGTGTTATGATATTTATATTCATTGGACTGAAGAAAGGTTGAATGCACAATACCATGCCAAGGCAGTCCAGGGCAGATGTTTCTCAATTACGAAGGAATATGTTGCATGTTTTATTCTGCATGTATAAAACATGGATACTGTAAAATATAATTGGTTTTGACAGTATTTGTCTCAGTATGAAGATGTATGCAATAACAATGAACACAGATTTAAACAGAAAATGGGCCATTGGAAAGATGTAATTTTTTTCTGGCCTAATTTTATTGCAAATGAAATTACAAACTGTACTATTCCCCAGCTCCATGTAAAAAAAGAAGACAGAAGGAAAATGCAAAGCTGCTAATTCATGCATGAAAGCATTGTTGGTGTAATAAATATAAAAATCCCAGCAATTCCAGACGCTTGAATCCACCATGGTATTATTCATTAAGACAAGTGAAACATTGGGAGTCTGCAACAGTCTATCTCCGAGCAGGCCGACCATGTGTTTAGTGTCAATATGACTTCACGGTTGCCCATGTGGAAAATGGCTTGGGGGCCACAGAATGCACACTCAGAAGAGAGTGCTGTGTTTAGATAAATAATCTTCAATGGGGATATGGAAAATGGAAAAATGAGAAGCCATGTCTAAAAATAATTTGCAGAGTTTTTTAATTGCGGGAGGGAAATGTAGTACAGCTGATTAGGAATCTGGTCAGGTAGAGAGAGAGAGAGAGAGAGAGAGAGAGAGAGAGAGACTTTGACTTTTGGTTTTTCTTTACTGAAACATTTTCATTTCATTTAAAACTCATCCCCCCTTAAAAATAAAACCCCAAAATATATCCTGTACTGCATACATGTACCATACTCACCTTTCCATCTACCACATGATACCAACCACCATCACAATACCCAAAACAATACCCACTCCTACAACCGTATATCCAAAACATCTTCCCCAGCAATACAGACAGCCCGCCCAACACACCATATCTCCTCAAACATCTCCACACATTTTATCATTTTATAGAACTCAAACTCAATCCTAAGGCGCGCAGAGACCATCCCATTAAACAATAGTAAAGGGTCTGTTATCCCCCCACCTTTGACCCTGTTCCTCCTTGTTAACCAAATAGCTAACTTTGCCTGAGCAAACAGAAAATTCAACAAAACACATTTGGCTTTCTCCTTACTCGAATACCTGTATCCCATTATAAACATCCCAACAGTAAAAACCTCCCACAACCTCTCACACAGACATTCCAACAGAGACATTAATTGCATTAACCTGGTGCACAAAGAAAACACATGAATCACAGTTTTTCATTTTACAGAAAGGACACCCCTGCCCGATTCCCGGTTCAACCCAACCCTGTTAGTGGCCAGGGCTCCATGAAGAACCCTCCACTGGAGGTCCCCTGACCTCTTTGGTACTGGGGGTTTGTAGAGCCCACTCCATCTAAAACCCACCACACTCTCCTCCCCACATACCCCTTGCCACTGATGTGCCTTCACTCCTGTTAGGCTTCTAATGTTCCTAACCTTAACACAGAGGTTGTAGAGGGCTTTACCTCCCACCCCCTCAAACTCCCCCAGGCTCGGAGTGTTAAAATCTAACAAGTCTTCCAGACCCCCTTGCCAGTCCCCAGTCTCTGCCGTCACCTGCAGAGGCGGAAACATTGGTGGCCCCTCTCCCTTTGGCCTCTCGAACATCCCCATCAGACAGTGTCTCCTGGACCTCCTCCAGGAATCTCTCCAGCAGCCTAAGAGACTTTATTCCTGTTTGTTGCGCCAAGACCTCCGGGGTTTTCCACCCCTCCTCTCCCAGCATTCTCAGGTCACCTAGCCTTTGTAAACCCCCTGCCATCAGTTGCCTCTGCAGGGTGGCCGACTGAACCGATCACAAAGGGATGGCTGGGTTGTGGACGATAGGCTCCTCCTACACCCACAGCCCAGGCTCCACACCCCCTTCTCGCGTGGGCTTTAGCAGCTGCCAGGCCCTCAGCACTGCAGAGTAAAATCAGAGAGACCTGCTGTACTCAGCCTCTCCAGCTTCATGAGGAACAGATGCCGGTCCAACCCTAATCCTCCAGCTCTCCTCAGCAGTGCGCATGCTGGTTCCCTCCAGCCAACATCAGTATGGTACAGCAGTCTCTGCACCGCCTTTAGCCGGAAAGCAGCCATCCTGCTCTCCAGTTCCACCAGGCCCTGTCCTCCTTCGTGGACGGTCAAGTACAACACTGCCGCCTTCAGCCAGTGATGGCCCGACCAAAAGAAGTCCACCAGCTTGCGTTGCAGGTCTGCGAGCAGAACGGCGGGGGGATTGAGGACAGCCAGTTTATGCCATAGGGAAGATGCCACCAGGTTGTTAATTATTAGCACCCTCCCTCTATATGACACTTGGGACAGGAGCCACCTCCACCTTGCCAGTCTTGACACCACTGCCTGTGACAGCCCCTCCCAGTTCTTCCTTACCCACTTCTCAGAGCCCAGGTACACCCCCAACTCTTTAAGCCCTTCACAACCCCACTGCAAACCCCCTGGAAGCAGAGGAGGAGCCCTATCCCCCCATGCCCCACATAAGAGCTTTGCTCTTGCCCCAGTTTACCTTGGCTGATGAAGCTCCCTCGTACGCCTTCAGACTGGTCTCTAGTGCCTGCATATCTTGACCATCACAGAAACATCATCTGCATATGCTGACACTGCTATTCCTGTCACTACTTCCATGCCTGTCCAGCATACTCCCTGCTGTCTCCTGCGTAGCAGTCCTAAAAAAGTCTCAATGGCTAGTGTGTATAGCTGCCCAATTAGAGGGCATCCTTGTCTAATGCCCGACTGGCCTACTGAGCCCCCCTCCCACCTTAACCATACATGATGCCCCAGCATACAACAGCTTCACACAGGTCACAAAACTCTTCCCAAACCCAAACACAGACATCACATTAAACAGATACTCATGATCCACTCTATCGAAAGCCTTCTTCTAATCTAAAGAGACCAGGCCAAAGAACACATTAGAACCTCTCGACACGTCCAACATGTCCCTAATTAAGAACAAGTTGTCCGTGATTGAGCGTCCCGGTACACAATATGTTTGGTCCTTATGTACTATTGAGTCCAAATGCGACTTCAGTCTGTTAGAGAGGACCTTGGCAAATATCTTGTAGTCCGCACAGAGTAATGCCACAGGCCTCCAGTTCTGTCCCCTTTTTTGGGCAGGAGAGTCAGAGCCGCCCGACGGCAGCTCATCGGCAACTCTCCTACCCCGACACATTCACGCAACACGCAAAATAAGTCATGTCCAATTGTTCCCCAGAATTTTGTATAAAACTCCACTGGGAGTCCATCGACCCCCGGTGCACAACCGGGGGACATCTGGGTTACGGCCTCTGCCAGTTCATGTGACAACAGAGGAATGTCCATTTCATCCCTCTGTGCCCGAGAGAGCTTAGGGAGTCCTGCGAACAAGACCTGAGCACACATAGGATCACACACTTCTGCCCTATACAACTCAGTATAAAACTCCACAGTCCGCTCCCGCATCTCCCCCACCACAGAGGTCACCCGAAAATCAGACAGCCGTAGACAATGCATACCCTTGGCTTCACTGCTCTGTCTTTCCAAACCAAAGAAGAAGGAGCTGGGAGCATCCATCTCCTTGAGCATGGAGAACCTAGCTCTTACAAGTGCTACCTTTGCTTTAACCTGGAAAAAACTGCCCAGGTCCCTACGTAATTCGGCTAAATTAGCCTGGAGGCCTACATTGCCTTGCCCCACCATCTCTACCTCCATCTCACTAATACACCACTCTAGTTCCCCCAATACTATCCTAGCCTCTGAGGATGAGAGAGCTGTGTACTGTTGACAGAAAAGCCGAATTTGCACTTTCCCCCCATCCCACCATTGACTCAGAGACTCATACTCCTCTCTTCGCTGCCCCCACCTTTCCCAAAAAGTCTGGAAACCTGAGCAAAAAGTGGCATCTTGTAAGAGCTTTACAATTGAACTTCCAATAAGATGCCTGCCGGGGCCCTGGTGAAATAGACAGCCTAGCCATGGTTATGTGATGATCCGAAAACCCCACCGGGAGAATGGTAGCGCACAGCAGCCTATTGCTCCGATTCCTAGACATGTAAAACCGATCAAGTCGAGCTGCAGTCACCCTAGCCCCAAACACCTTCACCCATGTATACTGTCTTGTGTTTGGATGTTTAGTTCTCCAAACATTCACTAGTTCAAACTGAGTAATGATGTCCCTTAACACTCCCACTGACACTGAATGAGGCTCTTCCCAATTTCTGTATTTGGTAAAATCCATTGTACGGTTCCAGTCCCCTCCGACCACCAGCGTCTCCTCAGTCGCTACCTGTGAGAGTTCCTGTCTAAGACTCCCAAATAGAACCCCTCTTTCTCTCCCTGTGTTAGGCGCATACACATTTATAAAGACAAAATCCATGTTGTTAATTTCTGCTTTAACAACAAGCAGCCTACCCCTAAACACCTCCTTTGAGGAGCAAATTGGCAGTCCTGCAAAAAGGACTGCCACCCCTGCACTAAGATTTGTCCCATGGCTCAACACACTTGCCCCTTTCCACCAGAGCCCCCAATCGACTTCATTCACCACATCACTATGTGTCTCCTGCAGAAACAACACTGTACTTTCTGTTGTTTTACATATTCACCCAAACACTCCTCTTTCCCGCATCTCTGGCGCCATTTATATTGAGCGAGCCTACCCGAAGTCTCCATAAGAAGTGGGAGAAAAGCCAGCAGAGTAATAGACCAATAGCAAAGCTCAAAAAGCCCCAGTGTCAGAAAGAAATTAAACATTTAAACAGTGTCTGAAGGTAAACCTTTACGCACTGTTGTGACCCACTTCCTCAACCTAAACCGTTTCTTGGGTGAGAGGACACCATGCCCCTCATTTCTCATAGCATGTTGTACTGATCTTACAAACTTTCTAGGATCAGAAAAAAAAGCTTCAAGATTAACTTTTTTCCCCTTGGTCTCATTCAGGAACCTTGTCAGTTCCCTCAACGTTTACTTAGACCCCTCTGCTTGACTGGCTGTCAGCTCGGGGCCCATTGAAGAGGAATCTGAAAAAAATAACCCCTCATCCTCTTCCTCAGACTCACTTTCCTCCTCATCTCTATCTCCCACTCCTCACCCACAGCAACAGGCAAAATTCCATGGTGCCTTTGTCCACACCCGTTTTCCTTTTCCGCTTGACACCCTCCTCCTCCCCCACAATCTCTTACACTTCCCCACTATACTCTCCTCATCCGCTAGAATAACCTGATTAGACCCAGCATCATCTACACCACCCTCCATAGCATAACTAGGCCCAGCCTCAGCTACCCCACCATCCATAGCCTGACTAGACTCAGCCTCCGCTATACCACCATCCATAGCCTGCATAGACCCAGCATCATCTACACCACCCTCCATAGCATAACTAGGCCCAGCCTCAGCTACCCCACCATCTCTAGCCTGACTAGACCCAGCCTCCACTACCCCACCATCTCTAGCCTGACTAGGCCCAGCCTCAGCTACCCCACCATCTCTAGCCTGACTAGGCCCAGCCTCAGCTACCCCACCATCTCTAGCCTGACTAGGCCCATCCTCTGCTGTCTGCATCTCCTTACCCCCTGACCTCAATTTCCCCCACTGGCGCTTGTACCCTCGCCCTGTCTACGGCCTTTATGTGGGCACGCAAAGCTCTTATGCCCCAAATCCCTACACTCAAAACACCGTAGACTATCTGTGCTGGCAAACCCTGCTCTATGCCCATTTGTGTCCTGCTGGAGGTCATTTTGCAGCGCTCTGGCAGTGCACCTCCTTGCACAAAGGCGGAGGTAGCGGTCCTGCTGCTGGGTTGTTGCCCTCCTACGGCCTCCTCCACGTCTCCTGATGTACTGGCCTGTCTCCTGGTAGCGCCTCCATGCTCTGGACACTACGCTGACAGACACAGCAAACCTTTTTGCC